>NW_020655832.1:34531-50566 GCF_003589595.1 Hyposmocoma kahamanoa | reverse complement strand
TACTCGTATTTACTTGTATCGAACCGTCCCTATGCATTCTGCACTTATCTTGTTCTTTACGTCCTAGTTTATCTCGCCGTCGTTCTGTATCAACGAACTGAGGTACCGAAAATCAGTATCTACATTGAGATTATATTAATATACGGTGCCCGCGACTTCGCCTGCGTAGAAAAAGAACTTCGAGAAACATACTGTACTACACTAATTTTCATAGTTTTATTAGTTCTCCATACAGCCATCCCCTTTAAGATTTATTTTTGTGACAAAAAGTAGCCTATATCCTTCTCCTAGGTACCGTATATCTCTATACCAAAATTCATTTATAATATTTGTTTGGATTTGGCACAGAAAATATTGTATGGTTATTAACACAAGATCGAACACATAGAAAGAAAATCTGCGGCGAAGAAGGTTCTAAAAATCTCTCACTGGATACCTAGTACAAAGTACACATAGGAGATTTTAATAACTCGATAACTTGACCCGTAGCTCAGTTGGTAAGAGTTCCATCGGGTCAAAAAAGTTTTCTATCTGTTCAATCTTTGCATTAACAATTATAATAAAAACTAGTGGAGGTACTTACTACTTCAATAATACGAAGAAGATATATTCAATAAAAGTATGCGCTCAAATAGTTTCCATGAAGAATTACTAAAATAAATAACAATGAATTCTAAGAGTTGAAACATTTCTGTTTCATATCAGGTACATGTTCTAGCAGCCGAGTGGTTTTCGGCAGAAATTTTGGTTATTTTTATTTCCGCAATTCGTATCGAGGCAGTTTTTTTCGTGATGTGATGGTGGAGGAAAATATTGTTATTTACATGGATTCCGTTCACGTTGCCGTATTATATATAGGCGAGATATTGTATTCAGGCGACGAATGCTTTCATGTCAGCCATCGCGTTTCTAGCTACTTTTTTTTCTATGTTTTATTGTTATTGGTAGTAGTAATAAAAAAAAGTTTGAAATGATTGTGGGACGATATTATTGAAGAAGTGGTTATTTTGAAATAGGAAATGGATCGTTTTAACGAATCTAAATCACGTATAATTCCCTGTTCAAACAAACCAAAGTCTCGGGCTCTTTCCAGGTCAAATGGAATGTAATAGAAGTCTCACCGAGCGACGTACCATTCCTTTCATGTACATCTGACTCTGGGCAACAATCGGCTAGTATCTTATGCCAATTGGAAAATTCTTTCACCAGGATATCATAAGAAGGTGAAGACAAGTCACATTGTCATGGCTGACTAAGTACTTATTTTGAATTTGCCTCCAGGGCCGAATGGTTACCATACTGGACTGCCACGTACAGGGTCCGGGAGTAATTTGTGGTTGTCTACCTATGTGTGTGTGTCCATGGCAACCGCGATACAGGGTTTCCTTAGCGTGGGGCTATGAGTGTGTTATTATTATTTACATATTTTTTTCTATTCTTAACTTTGACCACGTCGTTGGCTCAGCGGTTAGCACTGTAAGTGCAACATGAGGAGGTTCCGGGTGGATTCTCAGTAGAACCGATTTAAAACAGAGCTTTTCTAATTTAATTCTGGTTTAGGTTTATCTGGGTAGTCGAAAGGATTTAATTTCAGTAGCTAGCTATTTATAAGTACTGCCACCATACCTATTTCTACCGCCAAGCAGTAACGTGAGCATAACTGCGTTCCGGTTTTGAAGGGTCAACAAGTCGTGCGCCTGACGATAAACTACACGCCTGTCCATAACAGTTACAGTGCCACTCAGAGCTTTAAATTGTAAAGATGGGCACTATAGACATAAGTTGACAAGTCCCATGTGCCTGTAATTTCAACAGCTCCCTTACTCTTCAAAACCGGAACACAGTAATGCTGACATTACTGCTTGGCGGCAGAAATAGGAAAGGTGTCAGTACTACTCTGGACGAACTGTTTTACAAGGACCTCTACTGCTACTAATTTTATTATTAGAGTTTAAGATTTGAACTGCATTATGAATTACGAAAACTGATATATATATATATATATATATATATTCGTTAATGTAACAATTGTTTGACATCGACTGTTTTTTTCTTGAATAAATAAATAAAATAAAAAAGAAAAAGGAATGGAAGGTACAAAAGGAGTATTCCTATTTATATACAAATAAAATATGATTGTTGCGAGGCAACATCAAAGTGCGAAAGAAGACCTTGCAGAACATTTCATATCGCTGATAAATATTAAGTTGGCGTTTGGAAAACATCAGAAAATTCGAAATAACATAAAACTGCCACCAGGACCGTTTATCAAGATGAAATATGGCCGATCAGTGATCACAAACATGTTTTGACGCGTGTCTATACTTAATAATGATGTAGTCCTGCCTCTGGGACATGTGCAAAACGATAAGTACCTTTCTCAAATATATTTCAGCACTTTTTGCTCCGAACTCCGCATTATACAACCTCAATTTCCAGGACTGTGTAAATACACAGTGCATTGTCGTTTTAAAGAGCGATAAGCTCATATTTACGTGGCCCCTATCCGCTATCGCTGCCCGCGCTTGGCACTTGGCACTTGGCAAGAGTCAACCTCCCGGGACTCGCTGCCGCGCAGGATAAGGGTAATAGAACCGGTTAAATGTGACATTAGTGCTTTCTAAGCCTTTATTTTACGTCTAAAATTTAAACTTGACAATGAATTGTAGAAAAGTAAGTTGAAGCGAATTTTGAGGGAACACACGAAGCCAAATTTTCAACCGAAATGATTTAACTCGTTTACCTCACAAACGGATATATAAATATGCTACGTGCATTCCAGTATATTGTATGTGCATATCATCACGCCTGTGCTCATTCGGGTAGGCAGAGATCATGATCTTCCATTCCTGATAAATCTCTTTCTCTACCGCCAGTCACATTATGATACTTTTAGCTCGAGATATGGGATGCGTAGGAAATTAGAGACTTACGAGGCAAGACTCAAATATTTTAAGATTAATGCTCTCCAATCCAGACGTGTGATACTGGACTATTCCACATTGTTTAAAATTGTTAACAGTGAAATGGATTCAAGTGAGCTCTTAAGCCATGTCTCGTTTAAGATTGGCAGTAAACGTACACAAAAAGCTTTCTTTCTACCATGTACCACTAATAATGTCTCATATAATGATCCTATTTACCGTATGTGTAGAGCCCATAATGACTTGTGTAAGGACTTGGACATATTCTCCCACAGTCGATATACTTATTTAAATATTTGTAAGGACAAACTGAATATGT
Organism: Hyposmocoma kahamanoa; assembly: GCF_003589595.1. Taxonomy (NCBI): domain Eukaryota; kingdom Metazoa; phylum Arthropoda; class Insecta; order Lepidoptera; family Cosmopterigidae; genus Hyposmocoma; species Hyposmocoma kahamanoa. The sequence continues at coordinate 47,323 of NW_020655832.1, read as the reverse complement.
TGTTTATTTAAAAATCTTATTCTTAATATTATCTATGTGTAATATGATTTGTACTAATTAATTATTATTATTATTTTTTACTATAGTTTTTGAGTAGAGTTTGATTATTTTTTCTAGTTTGTTAATTTAAAAGTACATTTATTTACCTCGCAAATGTCGTGCGTGGCTGTCATAGGAGTGCAAATTAACTCAGATTGTAGTATAAGTTAATTTTAAGCAATGTCTCAGTTTGTATTCTGTAGCTATGCCATAAATAAATAAATAAATAAATTTCCATCAGGTGAGAGGTCAAATGCATATGTAAAGTTTACGTAAAAAGTTTTAATGCGAAAAAAATTCTAGTTATACCAATGCAACACCCGTAACACGCAAGTAGCTACAGGATCCTGAAAATGATTGCTGAGAAAATGGAGGGACCTCTAATAAGGCACGTAGATTTTACGAGATTGAATCTTAATTCAAATAGTATATGTAGAACATATGTAGTTTATAAGTCTGTTATTAATTAGATATGGACATCTTGACGGCCCCACCGAATATACGTGTAAAAGCGTTTTACCGTACTTTTTTTGGATTTTTGGATTCAAAATGCTCCTCATAATTTCTTTTAAGATTTATTTTGCAATTAATTTTAAAATTTTCCGGTGCTCCAATGTTTATTCTACGGAAAATAAAATCAACAATCTCGCACGGATATTGCAAGTATGTATTTTTCACAATATCTACTCTTAACTATGTAATATTGTTCGTGGGAATCTTTACAATCCATATAAAGTTTCCCTCCTAATTTTTAAAACACTTTTGCTTTTTTGTTTTAATTTTTTAAATTTCGAAGCATTTAATTTACTTTTATTAAGTTTAGTGACCAGTACTTTTTAAAAAAAATTAAAATATTGAAAAAGTTAATATAATTGACTTGTTCCCTAGACTTAGTTGAGTAGTGTATGTACTTAAAACCGACTACCTGTCAATTGAGAAGCAGCCGCTCTCCCACAAGGCTACCACCGTTCCTAATAAATATTCTATGTTATTTATATATAAAAGAACATACAGAACTATGCCGAAAATGTATGTAGTTTCCTAAATAATATTCTGCTGTAAATCAAACTAGAACTTTCGGATTCCATACAGATGGTGTTTTGAAAACCACCAGTAGCAAATAACGACCTCAGTTTTAAATATACAAAAACATAATATAAGAGAAGCACTAACCTGTAAATAATAAGGCCACATCATAGTCAGTACAGTGGCTACACTAAAATACGATGCGAAGATAATCAACAGCGACAAGACTATAGACAATGGTATATCTCTTTTTGGGTTTTTCGCTTCTTCACCAGTGGTGGCCACGCAGTCAAAGCCCACAAATCCAAAGAAGCACTTGGCGGCCCCAGTCATGACCCCTGCGAAACCCCAGGGCATGAAACCTCCTTCGCCTGCTTTAGCCTTGTATTCTTCAGGTATTTCTTCTGGTTTTATTCGCCAGTTTGCTGGATCACCTAGGGAAACGAGAAAACATGAAAAATATTATGTGGCTCGCTATGACGATTCGAAATATACGATATTACGTCGATTCACGTCACATAAGAACTCTAGACAAAGAAAAAAGAAAAGATAATAACATTCATTATATATTTATATTTATTTGTTTAATACCATATATTATGTCACGATCAAGGCAGCTAAATCCTCAACTATCCGCTTCGTTCGCTCTACCAAAACTCCGAGGTAGTATTTACGTAAGTAAGACTGATGACGTCTTTACTACTAACTACATTGTTATAATATTACATTTGATGTATTTAGAACTCGTAACAGTTAAGCCGCTCGTTAAATTAATTCTCAGTGTTAAACAAGCTCGCGCAACGTTAAGAGCGATGCCACACGGGCGCAGTCGGTGCGTTGCGTCGTTGCAACGCTATGATTACAACGCACTGAGTGCCACACGAGCAATGCAGTGTCGCAACGTGACGCCGCTTCATTGGCGTACCCCTATCCGCTTCGTCTTCTGGCCCTGTTTTATCTGCACGCGATCCGTCATTGTTTCATCGCGTCATGTGCATGTAGTTAGAATTTACATGTAGTACAACGCCGAGTCACCCCTCAGGCGTCGCAACCCCGACGCAACGCATCGTGCGGCATCGCTCTTAGGAAGATGCCACACACGCGTTGCGTCGGTGTTGCGTTGACGCAACTACGTTGTAACTATAAATCAGAGTGACATGCCACACGATGCGTTGAAACAGCGCGCGGTGACAGAACGTGAACGCAACGCCCTTGTGGGATAGCTCTTAGTCTCTACTAGATTCTGCGATATTTTGATACCTATCAAAAGCGACATTTTAATTATAATTACGATAAAAAATATTTGCACCTTTTTGCCGCCTATTTATTTAGGTTTTATCTTGTAACATTTAATATGATTTTAAATTAGCTGACTTTGTAAACGCGCTACTCCATGGTAGGTTTCATTCAGGTATTTGGTAATTTGCTATGATCATAAAGTTCTTGCCAAAAAAATGAACCTAATAGCAAGTACAATAAGAGTCGCTTTTCAAATGGATTGGAACTACAGTTTCAGAGCCAATTTGCAACTTTTTAACTTTCTGTCAAGCGATATTTGCTTAAGTCTACTTGGCAATAGTGATTCTGTAGCGTCCAGGGAAGAACTGCTGATGTAGGTACTTACTTCTGTCGTCAAGCACATTACTATGTGTGCTAGTTAGTATTGAAATAAGTTTGCACAATTGTTTCGTAAAATAATAAATTAACACCTATTTTTTTAGTATAATAAATTAATACCAATACCGGAATACTAATATTTGCGTAATTGTATAAAATATGACTCACATTTTAAAGATCGACAGAAATTTATAGAGCGCACGTACGCACACGTGGGGAAAAGTGGACCCTGGTGTAATCTCAATCAGATAGAACATGTTCTTAGAAAAAGGTTGATTTAAAAGTATAAAGTACAAACGGGAGTATTGGTAAGATACCATAAGATACCACACTTCTCGCAAAAAGGTCAAGCCGGTTCTCATGCTCTAAAAGCACGTTATTATAGCCTTACGTAGCGGGAGTAAAGTGTATCCTTTGCTCCTGGAGTAAAAAGTACCTAATTTTTTAATTTACTTCGAGTGAACAAACTCAAACAGCCAGTACTACGCTCGGTTTTAGTTCCATGCCTTTTCCGCATAGACGGTGGCGCCATATTGTTTTGTCGCGTTATTAGTGCGTTTGTTGTATCGGTAAAAAAAAATACCGCGAACACGTCAAAATTATTGTTCGTAATTTTTTGTAGAGCAAAACGATAGATTGTACAACAAGTGCATAAAACGCGCCATTTTACCCGAGACGTGTATACCCGAGGGTGGATACTCAGTCGAGGGTAAAATGAGTTTTATGAACGAGTTATACACTCTGCTTTTCACTTCGATTGCGAGGAAATTAAACAGCAATATTACAAATAAACGATAACACAACTATTGCCAAGAAACAATAAGAACTTTCCGCCAATGCACTACTTTTTTTACACGTGATTCAGGTCGGACTGCATAATGCTCAGTTATATAGCTTTTATTTTTTGTGCATTTCTATTTCTTATAACTTATTAGAATTAATATTATATAGATTTTAAGACTTTCGTGGTTAGTTAGTTCCGTGACCATGGAGCGTGCAACCGTTCCGAAATATCGGGAAAATAAAAAGAAGTTATACCGTGGTAAGAAACCTGTTACTAGTGATAATCATTTAGAATTAATATTGCCTATTTTTTTGATATTGTAATATATAACACGGATTAAAAATACAAAAGTAAAACTTTATTTTATAAAGTTCTAGTGTGCGTGGCTGTTGCGCTGGCGTCATTGCCTCGGTCTTAAACGACGATATTATTTTATGCACTAGATCATAAAATCCTATTTCATGCAGCCTACACCCAGCATAAATACGAACTAAAAAATATTTTTTACCTCATTAGCTCGGATTAGCTTCTTTCTCATTAGAAATCTGCTTCACAAAAAATCTTTCTCATAAAAGCGTTTTTTGCAAGCATGGAAAAGGTTTTTGATATTCGAATTTGACAATGGGCTGTAGTGCATTCCTTTTCTTTCGATGAAAAAAAAAAGATAATGACACGTTCAACTACGCGATTTGTCGTACATAATTTATTTATTTCATATAAATCCGTAGGCATATTTTGTTCTTTAATAAGAACAAAATATGCCTACGTCATTGTCAATTTAATGTCAACAATAATTTGTTGACATTAAATTGACAATGACAAGTAACTGTTTTTACTAAATTATTTTAATTCGTCGAAGAACAAAATAATTTCAAGTTACTTATCACAAAAATTAAAAGGCAAGAATAAAAATTGATGAGGTGTAAATTCAGAACGCTTACGAAGATAAACCTTTTTTTTTAATTAAAAAAGAAAACTGATGTTTTATAGTTCTTCTCTTCTACTTTTCGATTTCGAAGATTTCCCTAAGAATAATGCAAAGAAACTCTAGGGTTTGCTCTTTGTAAATATACATTTGCACACATTAATCATTTCCAATATTTATTTCAAACATTAGATAGATGGAGACCACCCTGCAGGAGCTAAACGGGTCACTACCAAGGATTTTTGTCATCCAAATGCGCAGAAGTTGTATAAATTTGTTACTTTCGAAGACGGTAATAAAGAACATGTTAGTTTCGAAAATGCAGCGAAATTGAAATCCCTATTGTTATTCATTGTAAACAGTATATGACTCTGCCTCTGTGGCCGAACGGTTACCATGCCGGACTGCCACGCTCAGGTCCCAGGTTCGATTCCCGGGCCAGGAGAAATATTTGTATGGCCTACATTTATTATTCTCGTGAGTTTGGGTGTAATTTGTGTTTGTTTATGTGTGTGTTCATGGCACTCGCGACACAGGGTTGTCCTAGTGCAGGGCTATGTTGAGTGTGTGCGTTATTATTAAAAAAAAATATATTGGTAGGAGCACGAGGACATATTTATCCTTTTGGTCCTACCAGTAAGGAGCATGAGTATTTTTGGACTGCAAATAGAAAACTCACTTTTAATTGCGCCGGCAACCACTACTATGATGACAGTAGTGATGTTAAGGGCTGTAAATACGTTGTTCAACTTCGTTGACTCGCGTACGCCGATAGCCAGTAGGACTGAAAATGAAACATTTTTATTAACACTAATTTTATTGAATATCATGGTGTTTATTTATTTATTTATTTATTTCTGCAGTATGTACAATTTTGGTGAGAAAGATCTTAAAAACAACACAATGCCAATATGTACATAAGCCCTGTTGGGGCATTGCAATTACATTTATAAATTACATATTAAAACATTATAAAAGTAATAATTATAAGAGCAAGTATTTCATTTAGGCATATAGGCCTTATTTTATACATAATTTAATTTTAAAATTGGAATATTAATAATGACTATATAAGAATACATATTATTACTTTTATTTTTACTTTTATAAATCACATAGTAGATAAGATCGCAAAATGAAGTCAATGTCTCAATGTTTAAAAATCGAATAAATTTTTATTTGTCATTAAAGAATTCATGCATAGAATAATAGCACTTTTCAATTAAGTATTTTTTTAATTTAACCGAGAGAGTTTTATTATTTATTTCATTTTTAATATTGAGGGGTATTTTATTATATATTGAAATGTGTTTTTAACCGACTTCAAAATAGGAGGAGATTATCCATTCGACTATATTTTTTGTGTATATGTTAGGTGATTAATACGAAATTTGTGAGCCGATTTCAATGATTCTTTTTTTTGTTACAAAGGGTAGCCCCCTATGTAGTGGTTCCATTTAAATTGAAGAAAATATTCCATTTCTAAGGGTGGCAAATTAGGGGTTGAATCCGGATCCGCGCATTTTACGGTAACCGATTCCAATAAAACTTGGCAAAACTTTTAGGGTTTTTATTTCATAACTACAACTATTCATATTTTTTTGTGAAAAGACCGACGTTGAGGCAACAGACGCTGGTTCGAGTCCAAGGAATTTTTCGTTGTGTTCGTGCGACCTTTAGTAATATTACCTATGTGTTACAATAATATAATATTTTTTTATTTTATTATTTGGGACAGTTTACAATTTGTATACTTACAAGATTATAAGCTTATAAAGCTTCCATTTGTTAATAAATAAAAAAAGAACGAAACACTACTTGGTAATTTTATTAAACACAAATAAAATAAGAAACATACAAAGAAATAAACTAAAAAACAAATTTTATCACCACTTATACATTGATTTTACAAATTTTGGAACGGACAAATAAAATAAATACATCTAAATGATGCTTAACATTAAAATAATTCGTAAAACTTAATGTAGCGTAAATTGGAATGTTTTCTTTGTAAAATTAAAAATAAGGTATTTAATTAATAACTATTGTAACTATAGTGAAAAAAAACAGGGTGGTTTGCATTACTATTATAGACATAACTGGTTGAAGACTGTACCACCTCAGTCAACCATGACTATGGGACATGTAAAGGGCCCGAAACGTCGTTTTGTTTGAAAAAACAAATATACGCGATTTAAATCCGGAAAAATAGTTTCATTTCCTATGTGTAACAATCGCGAAAACCTAAGAACTCGATAAATAAATTCATTTCTGACCATTTATAGTATTTTTTTCTTATTCATTCCGGAAACTTATAGTGCGCCCTTCGTATTGTACAGAAAAATCCGTTGCAGCGTGTCGTTTTTCCAGTGTCACTATGTCATGACTTGGAAACAACGGATGCCTATAACTTAATAACTTTTTGAAGGCGCTCAATGTCAGAAATATAAATATTGTACTAATATGTTCAAGCCACAATGTAACACTGAATTGTCTTTTCATAGTTTATGTTTCTTTGACGTGAGTTACGTGAACTCTAGCTGACATCTCACGATGGCTATAACAATTATTTGTTTAGATAAATTGACAATAGCATGTTTTACAAATACCTATGCATCGCTTTATATTTTTATGATTAGAAACATTGTTGTTATGAGACTTCTAGCTTCATAATGCTTATTATGAACTATAGTATTTTCACTGTAGGTTTATCGACTCAATGAATTTACTTTTCACACAATAATACAAAATGTTAACATTGGACTAACTGCCTCCGTTACCGAACGACTCCGTTCCTCTGAACCTTGGGTTCAATTTCCGGGCCGAGAGAAATATTTGTATGGCCTACATTAATTTCTCTCGTGAGTTTGGGGGTAATTTGTGGTTGTCTATGTGAGTGTCCAAGTCACCCGCGACACAGGGTTTCCTTAAAGGTGTTAAATTCGATGACTCCATAGATTCAATCCACTGAGTCAATCAAATTGGGTTGAATTTCTTTGAATATTTTCTTTTTCTTTAAATATTGTTTCAACTGCCTCTGTGGCCGAACGGTTACCATTACGACTGCCACGCAGAGGTCCCAGGTTCGATTCCAGGTCCGGGAGAAATATTTGTATGGTCTACATTTACTTCTCTCGTGAGTTTGGTTGTAATTTGTAGTTGCCTATGTGTGTCCATAGCACCCGTGACACAGGGCTTAACTAGTGCGGGACTGTGAGTCTGTACGTTATTTATTTATTTATATAAATGACATTGATAAATTTAGAAGAAGAAAAAAATAATAAATAAATTTTCTTTATTTCTATAACTTTGAAAGTATGTGTTGGAGTATGTTTTTATTGAATAAAGATTGATTATGTAATTGACAGTTTATCTAACTTACTTGTGATGAGCATGACCAAGGTGAAGGCGAAGAAGTCAGGATATTTAGCGAGAAAGGAGACGTTGATGGGTGCCAGTTCTGTCATCGTAGTTTCCATCGTTTTGTTGAACAGGGTGTCGATGTAGTTGGACATACCTGCAAAATTGATACAGTTGTCACAATGGACAACATTCTGGACAATGGTGCCGATTTCCTTACTCCCAATTTTTAATCTGTAATATTTTCTCTTCCAAACAAACTAAGAGCAAAAGTTATCATTTATTTCAGAACAGGTAAATAAATTGTTAGTAAATTACAAAAAACCTTAGGTCTAGGTGCCTATACACACGCGACGAACGCGTTTAACGCGAAACACGCACGCGTTCGACGCGCGTCTGCGGCGCGTATACGCACAGATGACGCGCGTTTACGGCGACCAAATTAATCTTATTTACTGGAATCTATAATTATCAGCCCGTAAATAACTTAACTTAATGCTTACTGTGCAAAAATGGTAGTCGTAGCCATTGAAATAACAAGGTAATAACGTTTTAAACCCTCACCTGTAAAATTTCATTTCGCGAAGATACGCCCTTTTACCAATGATACATAAGCGCCTTTGCACTATCCCCGACGAAATGTAATTTACTAAAAACGATTTTTGTCTACTTTTCAGCAGAAACCGGACATGCTAACATGTGAAGCACGAGCTATATTGAATATAACGTTGCTTTACTTAACTACACGTTTATATTTACCGTCCCGGAGTTACAGTTCTTTTTTTTTATAGTATCAAGTGGCAGGACCATTGAGTCGTGCGCCATGTCAATGGAAAGATACCTAAACTACGTAAGTATTTATAAATGTTTTCAGGCAGAAGAGGATATATTTATTTATTTATTGCATATCATATTGCACATTCTAATGGTAGGTTAGTAATAAATACATACTGCGCTAACTATAGCACAATAAGACGCCCCGTAAGGGCATGGCAATGTTAGTACAGACGGCAGCACATCATCATTAACACGTCGAATCCTTTTCCGTTGCAGTAGATGCGTTATTCGAATAAAAGTGCCATTGACTGTACCCATGGCAACGCTATATTTAATTATTTAAAGTTTAATTTAATTTAGTTATTTACACATGCATTGCTTTCTAATTACATCTGTACCTATACGATAAATTATATAAATTGACTATCAAACATTGCATCCAAATCAAATACAAACTAACACATACCTACATTTAAATTTAAAATTATAACATTTGTTATTTTTTTACCATCAAAGATTTATAATCCGTACTTTCGTTTTAAGTAATTCAAGGTCTCACCTTTGGCAACACTGGCAGTGCCAATAACATACTCCAGTATTAGATTCCATCCAATGGAGAACGCTATGAACTCTCCAACGCTGACGTAACTGTACACATACGCAGACCCTGCTTTTGGCACTCGCGCCGCGAATTCTGCGTAGCATAAGCCTGAAACAAGGTGTGCCAGTTATTGGTCTATTTCTACCGCAATTGGGTATAAATTATTAAACAGAGAAATCTCGTGGAACATAAAACACGTGCAAGAATAACAGAAGATAATAAATAAAAATAGTCACGTATAAATTATTCTATAATGTTACTTGTAGGGAAGCACGATGTTTTGCTTTGAATCGATTTTTTTGGTCGTCTACTTACCGGCAAAAGCTGAAGCTATTGCAGCCACCAGAAAACTAATGGTAACAGCTGGTCCCGCTTCATTCTTCGCCACAGCACCAGCCAACACATAGACGCCTAGTCCTAACGTGCTGCCGACGCCTAAAGCTGTGAGGTCTACGAGGCCTAAACATCGAGACAATTGTGAGGGGGTGTCGCTATCGGTCAGGCTTTTGCAGCGTCGAAGGCTTCTGAAGATTCGAGAACAGCCCATCTGAAACAAAAATAAAAATGATTTAATACAAAGAAAGTTCTATCGATGTGTGTCATGACAAATGGAGAACAGAAAAGAACACTCATTCAATTTAAACCCCTCGTTTTTGTCGACGAATATTTGTACCTAGGGCAAAATATTACTTTTAAGGTGCATTTCATAAGAGAAGTAGAGAGACGGATAAAGAAAGCTTGGAGCGCATACCGGTCGAATAAACATATTTTTAAGTCTACAATGAACATTTCCCTCAAAAAGAAAGCAATGGGTTCCATCGTGACACCCACATTGCTCTATGGCTGTCAAACGTGGCCTATAACAAAAGAAACAATATACAAAATCCAAGTCTTCCAGAGAGCGGTGGAAAGAAATATGTTGGGCTTAAAAATGGAACACAGAATAACTGGTGCAGATATTCGAAGACAAACGAATATAATAGATGCGGCAAAAATGGCTTGTCGTCTGAAATGGTGATGGGCTGGCCATCTAGCAATGTCTACCGATAGCGATGGGTGCTCCACTGGTACACATGACTGAACCGTAGGCCGCGAGGGCGGCCGCGCCGACCCTGGAGGGACGATATCACCCAGGTGGCGGGGGTAACGTTGTCGTGACTGGCTGCGGACAGGGATGAGTGGCACAGCATGGAGGAGCCCTACGTCCAGAGATGGGCTTTCCAATAAATTCTAAATCGCATATTTAAATTTGATGTTTTGTAAAAATGGAATTTTGTTTTTGAAATATTTTTTTGGAATACAGGCTTACTATTATTATTAAGTTCTATCGATCCGACAGGACTCGAACATACGACCACGGGTTTCCGTCCCATCGCTCGTCCAACTGGGCTACAGGTTGAGTTAACCGAGTCGACGAAATTCTTCTGTGTCTGTTATAGATTTCTGCATTGAGTTTTCGACTTTCGACGCCGTAAGTCGAAACGTCGTCACACGTCGCAGTCCATACGTGTAAGCAAATAATTCGTGTTTAATTATGTATGTTGGTCTCTAAGAGTGTTTGTTCACTACGTTCGAATCCGAGAAACGATGGTCCGAAATGTCACAGGAATCTTTTAATCTCTGGGTGTACAAGCGACATCGGAAGTAGGTCTGAGTTTTCTAGATTTCCATACATTTACGCTAACATAATGTACATAAGAAAATATATTAATTTATTCCCCGAAAACAAGAAAATTCAGATTGCATAAAGTAAACTCATCTTTCACAGGAAACTGTGCGCTTTTATAAAACTGTCAGAGAAGAAATTTAAAAACCATATTAAAAATACGCTGTTAAATAAGAGCTCATACAGTGTTACTGATTATATTCATGATAAAGATGCTTGGGATTCATCTCCAGCGGACACTTGACATACCTATTTAACACTTACATCTAGCAGTAACAATAATGACAATTTCTAAGTGTAAATAGTTATTTGTTATGCAAGGCTGCAAAGTAGTTGTTTAACGCGAGTACTTCTTGCATTGAAACCCGAGCAAGCGAAGGAAGCCAAGATTAGAGAAAAATAGACTCCTGAGCGTAGCGAGGGTTTAACTTTTCACTTCACCATAGCGAGGAATATGGTAGATGAAAGAAAAACAATTGAACATCACTTTTTTAATTAAAAGAAAAAGTTTATCTTCAATGCGTTCTGAATTTCCACCTCAACAATTTTTATTCTTGCCTTTTATTTTGTGTGATTAAGTAATTATTGAAATTGAAAAAGCACTAAAAAGTTCCGTGTGATCGTAAATATTAGCTACTTACTTAATATTATTTTGTTTCGACCTGTTATCTATAAATAAATCAGAAATAAAAAATCGAGACAAAAAGTCACGAGTAACACAAGTAGTAACACAAACAACTTATGGAACTTACTAAAAATGGTTCTTAATTACGTGTTAACGTTTTTGTCTGTTTTGGGACATGAGATTGTTGCTGATTACGTGACGATGTCGTACTCTAGCAAGCCTTTTGGGCTCTTACACACACATACGCCGTCGTGTCGTGTTTATGTGTAAGAGCCCTTAACGACCATTATACCAGGGTCAGTATAAAGATAATCTCAAAGAATACAAAAAGCCAGTAGCGCATGTTGTAGACGACAAAAAGCTAGAAGTTTTGGCTATGGCGTCCCAGTGCCTGATGTGCTGAGAAGTGAAGAAGTTTAGAAATAAAGTGTGGTTTGAGGCGATAACCACGGGCAATGTAAAACTTTCCAGAGTTGAAGAGACCTTCACGTGACGCAGAAAACCTAAACGCCGTCAATCGGTGTAATTAAACTCTAAAACGACGGAAACAACAGAACCTTGGGCACATAATAACTCAGTAAAAATTAGATGCAATTTTTTGTTATTCGTGATTCACCCGTAATACAGAGTGATCCTATTATGTTATTTCATTTCAAAGACGTGTACCGCTGGATTTAAGATCGCCACAAAGGCCAGTCTCGTGCTGGTTGCATCCAGTGGATTCTAAAATAATAATAATTAGTAGCAGTAGAGCTTTTTGTTAAAGAGTTCGTCCAGGGAAGGCAATACTTCCCTACCCTTACCTATTTCTGACGCCAAGCATTAATACTTTCCAGTTTACTTGGGTAAGGGTGTTGGTGAAATTACAGGCACACCGGACTTGTCAACTTATGTCTCAGGGTGACGGGCGCAGTGGCAGTGCGCACGAGTTGTTCGTCCCGTTAGTGGATATTATAAAAAAAAATCGCAATTCAAAACACAGTAAAATTTGGATTCGTTTATCGGCTCATTATCTTCGTTTATTTTTAAACAAATCAACATCCTGTAGAGTTAAAGTGTTTATAGTACGATGGATTGACAAATGACTAACTCGCGAAGCGTATCATGCCATCACCGAGGTTAATTTGACAAAACGACTTCATATTTCATGTCAACTTGACTGACTAAATTAGTTTTCGTCATGTTAAATTAAGCGTATCTATGTACCACGGGTGGGATGGATTAAGTTAGGCTTTATTATTAAACGCAAGCGGGAATGATATGGCGCCATTTAAGATTGACCATGCTAACTAGGAGACCTAGATTGAAGATCTTAAGTCGATACAACTTCAAATGGCTTTGATTGACTCCGCATAACAATGACAGTGTTGAA
>NW_020655832.1:21678-29531 GCF_003589595.1 Hyposmocoma kahamanoa | reverse complement strand
ACTTCAAATGGCTTTGATTGACTCCGCATAACAATGACAGTGTTGAATCAATCGCTTTGGAAAAATATATAGTAAAATCGGATATACATTGATTAGTATACGGTGTCAAAATAAGATTTCTAAAAATTTTCAGGATACAAAAGAAACAAACTTACCTCGAAATTTTACAAGAAAACCCGCTGCATTCAATAGGTAATGTGATAAATAAATAAATAAACCATTTATCTATCTATCTAGGTGCTTTAAATATAATTAATAGATTCAGGCGTTACTTTGCGGAAGTCCATGTTCATGTGTCAACAGCCCCTGAGGATGCCTCGTGGAGAGGCGAAACACGTGTCGGGTATATTTTTGGTGATGGTTTGAGACTATAGTTGCGCTTGTGTTATATATTTTATTAATTTTATGCGGAGGGAGGGTGGGATTATTAACTGCATGAAAAAATATTCAACACAAGCGCAGCTATTTTGCACGATTTAACCTTCACTGGGTTCGCGGAGAAGCAAATTAATTTACTTCCATTTTTTATTTACTTTACCAAGTAATTTAGTTTTAGTAGCGGAAAGTAAGTTTAGTTAAAGGTACACATTTGGGAAATTAAAACGTGATATTTTAGCTAATAATTATTACTTTAAAAATAAACATGACCTCAAAAGTAAGCGCTATTTGTATTATATTTACGTCTATTTGCCAAGTTTTATTGAAATTAGTTGATGAAAAGTGGGTGAAATTCAATAAATCGGATGCATGTCTTAATTTGCTACCTTTGGAGGTGATATATTTACTTCTAATTTATACGGGAACTATCATCAATCAATCAATCAATTTATTTATTTGTCAGAATATGCCTGGTAATTGATTGACTGCATTTTTGCAGTTAATGCGTACCGTAGTCGTAATCAACTTCATGCAGTCGAATTCTCGGCTGCGTGAAGTTGATTACGATTGAGAAATGATTGGTGATACAAATTGTATTTTAACAGTTATTTTTGTCCTTTTCCTAAGTCCTATCTATGTCTATAACAAAGTACATCAAACTGGTTCAGCGGTTTTGGTGTGAGAACGTAACAAACAGAGTTACTTGCACATTTATAATATAAGTTTGGAATGTCTGCACCTTGTCATAAACACAACCTCTTAAAAAACAGACAAAAGACATCATCACGTCATACCTACTGTGAGAGAAAAATATTCATGAGTCAGTTCATTTAGGTGTGGGTAATGTGGGATTTAAAAAAAAAGATTGTTTCGCCATAAGGCGGTTATTACGACAATAAAACTGTGAACAAAAAAACCTACGTGGGGAAACGGTAAAATTATTATTTAAAAAATAATCTAAAGACTTTTTAAAGATAAGTTATAGTCGTATGAAACGAATTTTTGTTCTTATTTTTTGTTTCCTTATTGAATTCAGTTAATGCGTGATAAACTGCATGCAGTCGAAACTCAACTGCAAGACATCAACTTTGCTTTAGAAGCAGTAGCTCCTTGTGAAAGAGTTCATCCAAGGAAGTACCAACTCCCGGCGCATGTATTCCCTCCCCTCTATAACATCGGGTCCTTCAAATGTAGTGTGAAGAAGCATTTGGCCAGACCGGCAAAATGATAGTGACGGAGTGAAGATATTTGTGTTTTCCATCCGTTACTCTCATCTCTGGACTGTATTCGCACTTTCCATCAGGCGCGGTGCAGTCATTTTGCCGAGTCACATTAAAAAAAAAAAAAAAAGTACTGCCACCTTACCTATTTCTGCCGCCAAGCAGTAATGTCAGCATTACTGTGTTCCGGTTTTAAGATCATTGCGATTTAACGTTCTGAGTGACACTGCAACTGTTATGGACAGGCGTGTCATCAGGCGCACGACTTCTTCGTCCCGTCACTTTATGTTATAAAAAAAAAAACTTCAAGCGTCGATGTGAACAATAGTCCGGGAATCAAAAGTAATAATTGACATTTTTACGTGGATATTATTATTTTTGATGAGACGATGATGGAGTCGATCTCGATTGCACGGCAGTCGGTTTCGTCTGGAGTTTAGTAGCAGCCTAAAGTACATCACGATCTTATTTTAAATAGGTAAATCCATCTTATTTTACCATGGTTGGCATGCAAATATATAAGGTCATTCAACTATTTACACTATGCCTTGGATGTATAAAAGCACGTAATAGATGCATAAAAGGCCAATACTGGTAGCTATATCTATATATAATAAATCTTCTCTTTTTTTTTACTGGCTCATTTAGGACCTAGCAGAATCACCAGGGTCGTAGTTCTACTGAGCTGCGACATAATGCTGAGTTGGGTCCTTTTTGCTGACACAGTACACGCAAATCTAAACTCCACACAATATAACACTCCACATCAAGTATAGACTAGTTTGTTTTTCTTTATTATTATTATTATTATTATTATTATTTTAATTCTACTATTGTACCTTTGTTGTAAGTTTGTTTTGTAATGTACTGTGTTTCGGCAAATAAACGAATTATCTATCTATCATATCTGTTTAAAAGTACGTCTTAAACTTCATACGCAATTTCTATGAAGAGAAGTTTTCCACAACAATACACAAGTCGGCCCAAGGAAGTTTGGAGACCATACGTACTTTGAAAAAGTATAATATGTAATATGGATGTATAAAGTAATGTATACAATTCGACTTCACCCACTTATATGCCTTACGTAGTTTACGCCACACATTATAATAAATACTTATTTATTCGGTGCACCTGAACCTATAACCTACATTTTGTGTTCTGATAGTTTTCCTATGCATTTAACAGAAAAGTGCAAATGGAATTCCAGCTTTACGGTAGAATTTGTATTTAAATAAGTAAGTTTACGTCAAAGATCACGTTGGCTTAAAATGTTTCTTCAAACGTCATGATGCAATAAGGAAGTCATACTAATAGTACATTGTGTATTAAGGGTGGCAGTTTTTATCATACTTGCACGTAAATATTACGATTACATGCAGGCTAACTCGACTATAATGCTCCAAATAATGCCTTTTTTCTTCTCATTACAGCCATGGTCGGTAATGAGAAGAAATATTTGTGACATTATAGTCAAGTTAGCCTGCATGCTATCATACTATTTACGTGGACGTGTGATGAAAATCGAATTTTAGGGCCCACAGGTTATATTTTAACTTATCTAGGGTTCAAAACCAATGGATCAGGTATCTTTAACATCGACTGTACATATGGGGACCCTCCGCGTATTTTAGGGGCCAAATTCCATCCGTTTTATATTTAATTAATTTGTGTCGTTTTCCGAATAAATTCTTTACACATTTCTTGTATTGATTTGTATTCCACCCACGGAAGTGATGGAAGGCAATTCTCGTCACTAATGAAACGCGTAGGGGCATCGCGCTGCCACTCGTGACTGTCAAGGCCTTTATATAATGCAATGATGACGTGTCACGGCCGATATAAACAACTGTATTGTGCAATTTTTTTTTATAGTGGTAATATTGTTTGTCCTTCGGGACAGACTGGGGCGTCTAATAAGCCAGACTTTAGATTTAATTTTTTCTCTTTAATCAAAATTTATGTATCGAGTTCTTAGGTTTTCGCGATTGTTACACATAGGTAATGAAACTATTTTTCCGGATTTAAAACGCGTATATTTGTTTTTTCAAACAAACCGACGTCTCGGGCCCTTTACAGGTCCCATGGTCACGGTTGACAAAACTTATGTTATATTGTATTAATTGGTATCGTATATTATTGGTATGGATTATACGCAAGGTTAAAAGTTAGCTGGAAGAAATCCCTCCAAGGGAATAAGTTCGCGTTTGTACAATAACGTTTTATTTCTTTGTTAAAAATTTGTTTTGTTGTACTTTAAAGTGTTTACATACATACTTAAACTAAATTAATTCGTGTAAAAAGTAAATATAGAAAACCGCTATTTTCTTATTTTTATAACGCCATATCTACTCATTGGAAGGTCTTTAGGTGAGAATTGGTGGTCTAAAATTGGTGGTCTATTTCATCCTGTAGAGATGATAACTATTTTTCATTTTCCAAAAAGTTCATGGCAAAAATCACTAAACTGAGTCTTTGCTCTCTTTTAACAATTGACAACGCTAAGATGTATTTCTTAACAAACCAAACTAACTATATAATGAATATAGTAGGTTACACAGGTGTGCAAAGAAAACAATGTTTCAAATTTTAAAAAAAAGGGAAAAGGGGAAAAACGGGAAAAGTAACCAAAAAAGTTTTGAATCCTTATTTCACCCACACATTTAAAGCTTTTTAGCATTTAAAGCGGAACACAGTAATGCTGACATTACTGCTTGGCGGCAGAAATAGGTAAGGTGGCTGTACTTCCCTGGACGAACTCTTTCACAAGGAGCTCTACTGCTTCTAAAGCAAAGTTGATGTCTAGCAGTTGAGATTCGACTGTGACACACTGAAGACAGTGTGAGACAGTGGTGAGAGCTACGCGTACCTACGTGAAATAACCTCTCGATACTCATGTTGTTTCATTGAGCTACTCCTGTACTAAGTAGCGTAGACGCCACAAATTGTTTAAGTATTCTATACATGACATATAAAAGAACATACCACAAGAACACAACATACTACATTACAGAAATATTTATGTTATTTATTTTAGTTTGTACGCGATCTCACATGTCCGGTACTCACTCGGTCCATTTCAAATATTTAGGATCAGCTCTATGATCTATGGGGTCCACTGAAAATTAGCGTCACAGCCTTTTCTCTGGTGTGTGTGTGTGTGTTCACATTCCACGCACTTGCCTTGATTAAACTGCCTCCGTGGTCGAAAGGTTACCATGCCGGACTGCCACGCAGAGGTCCCAGGTTCGATTCCCGGGCCGGGAGAAATATTTGTATGGCCTACATTTATTTCTCTCGTGAGTTTGGGTGTAATTTGTGGTTGTCTATGTGTGTCCATGGCATCCGCGACACAGGGTTTCCCTAGTGCGGGGCTATGTTGCGTGTGTACGTTATTATTATTATTATTGTTATCGTATTTATTTTAAACTCTCGCCTCTCCCAAGGCCTAAAAGATTAATTTTGAATTTTTAAATGGGAGAGGCGGTATTTCCCGGCAATGGCACAGTCGGCCGGGGTCAGGGACTCAGGTCTCATTATTATTATTATTATTACTTGTGTTGACTATTTAATAATAGGGGTTAAAGTATGAAATTGCCGATTTGTACTGAAAATCTAAATTGTTTATTTTTTAAATTTTTAACAAATTCATTTAATCAAAATAGTTGCCATTATTATCTATACATTGCTGCCATCTAATGGGAAGGTTATTAATGCCTTTGCGATAGAACTCCGACGATCTAGACTGCACAAACTGTGTGAAAGCATTTTGTACTGCCTCCTGGGAAGAAAGCTTCTTGTCACGTAGATAATTGTCCAAATCACGAAAAAAATGGTAGTCCGTTGGAGTAAGGTCTGGTGAATATGGAGGATGACGAATGGTTTCCAACTGCAGTTTCTGAAGGGTCAAAATGGTTTCTCGTGCTGTGTGAGGTCTCGCGTTGTCGTGGAGCAATAATGGTGAAGATCTGGTGAGGTGAGTCGGGGCTGTTTTACTGCTAGTTTTGTCAACATGGTTCGGAGTTCGGCACAATAGACATCTGCCGTTATTGCTTGACCAGATCGGAGAAAACTATAGTGAATAACACCATGTTGAGACCACCAAACAGTTACCATTACCTTTTTATTGGTAAGTTTTGCTTTAGGACACTGTTGTGGCATTTGACCTGGGGTCAGCCATTGCATTTTTCTTTTCCGGTTATCATAAATAATCCACTTTTCATCACATGTTACAATTCGATCCAATATTCCTTCATTTCTGTACCGGTTCAACAAGGCAACACAAGTTTCAACACGCGTTTCCTTCTGCAGATCAGTCAAATCATGAGGCACCCATTTTTCGTATTTTTTTATTTTATTGATTTGACGCAAGTGAGTCAATATTGTGGGTAAGGTAACGTTAAACCATGCCGCTAATTCCTGGGTAGTTTGACTAGGATCGGCTTCCACTATCTCTCTTAATTCATCGTTATTCACCTGTGTGGGCGGTCTTCCTCGTGGCTCGTTCTTTAAGTCGAAATTTCCATCACGAAAGCGTTTAAACCAAAATCGCACGGTGCGTTCATTAGTAGACCCCTCTCCAAACGCAGCATTGATATTGCGGGCTGTTTCTGCCGCGTTAGTTCCGCGTCGGAACTCGTATTCAAAAATCACTCGAATTTTCGCAGTATCCATCTTTCTTGTCTAAATTGAATAACAAAAACAATTGAAAGTCGATATTGAAATGTTTCAAATTTAAAAAAAAAAATCACAGAAACCATTTGAAAAAAGTTTCATTCGAAAACCTCAAACCATGAAGATTCTATGAAAATTCAAAGAACATATTGCAATAAAACGGCAATTTCATACTTTAACCTCTAATATTTGCTTAGTTGTTATTATTACCTATTATTATGATTTCGTTTTCATTTTATTTACTTTTTTTTGTTATTTCATTTTATTTTTTGTTTTGTGGCGTTGTAATGGTTTCTATTCTATTCTATTTAATACTTTTCTTGGCTGTATATAATCCGTAATGGTTATTATTAAGAGGGAGCAGACGAAAAATTCCTAATCTTTAATTTGATTTTAGAAGGGTATATCCACTATAAAGTAAAAAATCAAATATTGTATGGGTAACTACACGATATATTCAAGCATAGACATTAATCAGAAACATAAACAATAAAGTTTTCTCGATAGATAAAAATCACGAAATGACCTCTAATTTTCACATTTTTTCGATTTATCCTCGAAATGCTACAGGTTATTAGGACAACAATTACATAATTAATTATATTTATGCATGATCGAAGACTGTCACTACGGATTTTTTTTTAAATCCCTTTAGTTTTAGAGTTATTCCGCTAAAACGAATTTGGTACTTTTAATGCGCAAAATTCAACATCTCCTGTCGCATGTCACGCGAACTTCAGGCATATATTTGTTTCATAAATCTGGGCGGAGCCAACGGTAAAACTTTTTTGGCATGAGAGCTCTTAAATACGTCCTGATATGTTGTCCGATGCCCTTTTGCTATTCACGGAACGAAATCGCAATTCGTAGCTGAATTACTTGCAATAAAAATCGTGGACAGACCTTCAATTATACTTATAGCTGGATTATTATCAATTTTGTATTATTTATTATCGTAGTACAGTATACAATATAGTAACAAAAGGCGACTGTCATTTGTTTTAATATCTTTGATTTACAGTGTAGGTAAACAGTATTTAATTATACTGTTATAGTACTTAATTATATTGAAACAGAGATTTGTTCCATAAACAGTGTTATAAAAATATCGTTTTCGGTGTTACCACGTGCAATACTAAAACATATTGGTAACGTTTTATGAGAGGGAAATTTATAGAAGTTTCTGCCGTCTGTATCCGACGTGTACACTGATGTTGTTGACTATACAAGATATCTTATACGAAAACAAAGCTCTATGAGTGACATAAGACCTCTTAACAAAAGTGGAAGTAAATTAATTTGTTATTCCGCAAAGCCAGTGGAGGTTAAATCGTGTATAATAGCTAAAGAATTATTCTTCGGCCGAAGGTGGAACAATCAATGACCCCTGAGGATGCGGCGTAGAGAGGCGAAACAACTATCCACACACATATATGCACTTATCCACGCAAACATACGCGTGTATACGCGCATTTTAAGTTTAAATTTTACTTTCAGTTTAATTAATACAGTGAATAGCGACATCTCTCACCAAGACTGGTAGCTGTAAAGGTACTAACTAGGTGATAAATCTCTCAATTT
>NW_020655832.1:9797-21668 GCF_003589595.1 Hyposmocoma kahamanoa | reverse complement strand
CTAAAGAGTCGTTGAAAAACCAAATACAAAGACACGACGCAAGCACACAGAAAAATTCGTGAGGTCTGTTGGTTCGTTCCGTGGCTTAGTTGGTATAGCGTCTGGCACGGTATGCAAGAAGACGTCGGTTCGAATCCGACCGGATCGAAGGAATTTCAGTTTATATTTAAATTTATCTATTTCAATAGAGACCAAGTGTAATATTTTTTCACATTTTGTTCCTCTCTTACAATGTGTTTATATTTTCTTAGTAATGCCATAAGACAGTATGTGTCATTCCCAAGGTTGAGGCCCTGGTGACTTGTAGCAAAGGTGTTAAGCTTTTCACAAGCACCAGCTCCTAATAGAAACTGTAACGGTATCTTAAATTACTGAGGACCTATTGGGTATATTTTTGGTGGTGGGATCTGTGACTATAGATGCACTTGTGATATTTATTTATCGATTTAACCGTCACTGGGTTCGCGGAGTTGCATTGTGAGTGCTCCTTGACTTCATCAATACGTGAACATGGACGCTATACAGGTACTAGTCAACACAAATGTAGTGAGTCGACTACAAAGAACCAAAAGGTTCTTTGTTGGTTCTTTGTAGTCGACGCACTACATTTGCTAGTGTAGTTAAATTATAGTGAGTATAATAAAATATTAGTGCCAGTGTTAATAAAACTATGAACATATGAACTAAGTGTCTTCCCCTTAGTTAATATTAAAAGATTTTTGTCGAACATTGACTTACAATTATATGGACGTCGGGTCCGCGCTAAAAAGTGTCCGAACTTATAGGGCGTTAAAATCGTATACAGAGCGTCATTCACGCTTTAGTCTTCGTTTGTTCGACTGACAGCGAAGCAAGCAAAATTAGACAGTACTGCGATGACATTACAATTTAAATTCAACGTTTTAGCTTTTTCATATTCCTCTACATGTCACTACGTTTAAATAGGTTGACTTGGGACATTTTTTTCGTGGTTTTTGTATTAGACCCGTCGTCCATTTATTTGTAAGTCAATATTGTCGAAGGACAATTTCATTTCTATAGACAAGTTAGTTTGAATTAAACTATTATGTTAAATTAAAATTGCTTATTAGTCTTGTAAAATGACTAGATTGTAATTCGTGATAAGGTTTTGTTTTGCTTTGTAAAAAAAACATTTTTTTCTTAATGAATATGGTTTGTGAGACAAATTTAAAAAAAAACTTATAATTCATTTCATATAGCATGGGTACGGTGACGTTTGAGATTTGAAGTTTCTATAGATGAGTGACGTAAAATAGAAAGAAAAAAAATCGATTTAATTATCTTATCGGGATAAGATAGGCGTAAAGAAGGATAATTGAATTAGAGACAAATAATTAATAAAATAAGAAGGATTCGGTTATTATGTCGTTAAGTTACAAATAAACCTACACAACAAATCAATAAAATCAACACTGACCAAATAAAAAGTCGACAACTAACATTGACTTACAATTATATGGACGTCGGGTCCGCGCTAAAAAGTGTCCGAACTTATAGGGCGTTAAAATCGTATACAGAGCGTCATTCACGCTTTAGTCTTCGTTTGTTCGACTGACAGCGAAGCAAGCAAAATTAGACAGTACTGCGATGACATTACAATTTAAGTTCAACGTTTTAGCTTTTTCATATTCCTTTACATGTCACTACGTTTAAATAGGTTGACTTGGGACATTTTTTTCGTGGATTTTGTATTAGACCGGTCGTCCATTTATTTGTAAGTCAATGACAACTAAGCATAAAATCAACAGAACGAAAATAAATTTGAGTAATTACTCCAACATTGTTATGCAAAACACAAAACAACACAACAAACAAATGAATAATTATCTATGCACTCATATTGAAGCGAGATACACAATAACCGATTCGATTTATCGATTCTATGGTGTCAATCTCTATGGAAAAATAATTCGTTTCAAGCAAGCAAGTAATTTATCGTTATCACCTCTATTTCTTCTACTTAGGACGCTAACAAGATGTCGATGACCTTGCATCGATGACCTTGAGCGATAACGCGCCTACTATAATTTCTCCAATAAGGTGGCGCCGTACGCCCCGATGCGGTAAGAGTGTGGTAGTTGAACCTTCTGCTTGATTTAACATAATATTGATTGCCGCTAACAGATGGCGTTGTACTTAAAATACACACATGCTTTCAAACAAAAAAATATCAAAGCATTGAACTGGACATGTTATGCAAACAAGTGTGGGTTGTTTCCCACACCTCGAGTGAAATTGAGTTATGTATTTAGGTAGAACACCAGACTTGTCCTTTACCCGCTCACAAAAGATCTTGGCAACATACGGGTCTAATAGAAAAACCATGAAAAAATGTCCCAAGTCAACCTATTTAAACGTAGTGACATGTAAAGGAATATGAAAAAGCTAAAACGTTGAATTTAAATTGTAATGTCATCGCAGTACTGTCTAATTTTGCTTGTTTGCAGTCAGTCGAACAAACGAAGACTAAAGCGCGAATGATGCTCTGTATACGATTTTAACGCCCTATAAGTTCGGACACTTTTTAGCGCGGACCCGACGTCCATATAATTGTAAGTCAGTGAGCAGACTTTTAAAATCAGTTTTTTTCGTGGTTTTTGTATTAGACCCGTCGTCCATTTATTTGTAAGTCAATGAGTCTGCTTATCGGTTTTTTATTGGAATCCATTTGCAAAGTTTTATTGGAATCGACAAAGGAAAGTGCGCTGAATCGGACTCATCTCCCAGTTTGCCACCCTTAGAGGTGAATATTTTCTTCAAATTCAAATGGTGGAGGTACCCTCTTTCTAACAAAAAAAAGGATCATCAAATTCGGTTCACAAATAAGAAGTAATGACGTAACATACACGAAAACAAAATACAGTCGAAAAATCTTTTTTTTTTATAAATAATAGACACACGTTTGGCCACAGTCTCACCTGATGTTAAGCGACGATGCGACGCGTTTGTCTAAAGAATGCCTATCCAGTCTAGCCTTGAATAGCCCCAAATTGTAGTTTTCGGGAAATATAGATAGAGAGTAGAGTATTCCATTACTTTGCCGTACGCATCAGAAAGGGGGAAGCAAAGCGCTTAGTACGAATGGGTCGTATATCAATGACATAAGGATGGAGTGTTCCAGACCTTCTAGTCGACCGAAGGAGGAACGATGAGGGTGAAATCAAATTGAAAAGTTTCAGCGCACACTTCCCGAAATGTATCCGATAGAGATACCTCCTTGTTTGGAGCCGTTTACAAATAGTTCATATTTCCTTAATTTTTTTATCTAGTTTTGGTTGCTTAGAACTATATTTTTATTTGGCTATCGAAGACAATAACACTTTAGTTTTCGTTGCAAGTCACTGCAACTGCTGATAGAAATCGACTAGATCAAAATATTAAATTCTATTGTAGCAAGGTTTTTACTGCAAAGATCGCACAACGGTCTTTCTGTATCTCCTTGCCTTATTTTTATATTATGTATAAATAACTAGAGTTTAAGGAGTCGAAACTATCTCAGCTCAAATTTACCGTACTAATACGATTCATTTTGCTAGGGTCGAGCGGCAGGGACCTAAGCGTTATTTCAAAATAAATTTGTTTGAATCGAAATTAAGACCATTTGAATTTATTTATTTATTTATTTATTGTGTTTATGAATGTATATCGTATACTATACGAGTTCTATTTACTTCAGTTGATATAAAAAAAAATTGGTATATGCAAAGTACCTATTGAATACAGCGGTTTTCTTGTAAAATTTCGAGGTAAGTTTGTGATTTCGTCGTGAATCGTGCTATTGTGAATGCGAGTGCGAGTGATAGTGATAGTGATGATGATAATGATAACGATAACGATAACGATAACGGCAACGGCAACGGCAACGATAATGATAATGATAATAATCTTTTATTTCAAACTAATATTCATATTTTGTTTGTAACAATTTTCTTATTCTATGTTAGTAACAATGAAATTTAATTAATTATTTAATATTATATATGGCGACTCCGGAACGCATGTGAAAGTCATTCCAGTGCCTTACTAACGGGAAATGTACTCGCTCCAGAATGGTATTCAGGAGACCGCTTGTGCTATGTGCACGCGCTACATCACCGAAGCTACCCGTTTGCGCAGGATAGTCTGGAACCTATCAACGCGCGCCTCGGCAAACATACCTGATGCGCTGCAGAATCGGGGAAACCCCAGTAGCATCCTAAACCCATTATTATATTGTATTCGTAGGGCATCCAGAGATCTGCGTGTACACTTGGCCCACAGGCTGCACGTGTAGAAAGTTTGGCAGTATGCCTTGAACAAGGTTGTTTTGATTTCTACATTACAACGTGCAAACGTGCGCGCCAGCATGTTGCTTCTCACTGCCCTACGCTCCCTCTCTATGTCCAAGTCATCAGAGAGGTCCGCGTTGACCCAGTGCCCAAGTGAAATTGATAGGTATACATATATTAGATATTAAAATATATCTCCTCTTCGTATTTTTCATAAACATCGTTCTAAATACAGTGCATGTATGTATGAACTTCCAAAAATTCAAATGAACTTGATCTCAGTAATTGGACGAATAATGGGTCTAGGAGGATTCAAATGAAACAAGTTAGCCTGGAACAAATATTCCATGAGCGTGACCAATGTTCAGTCGATAATCGATAGAATATTTATCGACTGCAATCATTTGAATTACGTATACCATGGAAATCGGATACCATTACAATAGTATGGTACCTTAATAAACGCCTCTGACGTCGCGTTACGGAGACCAGCTCGACACGTCATACTATACCATGGTACCTTGATCTGAAGCTACAACCAGGAGTGTATGCAGACTACCCAACTTCTCAATGTTTACAGAGGAAATATTGTTACAAGATTCTCCCAACGTCAAAAGATCACATCTTTATACCATTATAATAATTTTATAATGGGTAGTAAATAAAAGCTCCGAAGAGTAAATTAATAACGAGCTTTTTCAAAATATGAATATTACTGCGTTATTTTTACTAAGCTCCGAAAACTTTTGTGTAAATAAAAATATGAAAATAACCGAACGAAATACTGTTCTGAAAAATGATGCTGACGTAAAACTACTCTACCAACTTAATTTATATTTTACCAAAAACTATATTTAGCCATTTTTATCGTAAATTATAATTATGATATAATTTGGCCTGAAAACATATTCGGAAATGCAAACAAATTCGCTTCTGGCACCTGCCGGCCGCTGCCGCGGCACGCTCGTGCTGGTTTATTAACTTTTTTTATTAAAAATGTGTTTATGAATAAATTCTCTTATTATTATTACATACATACATACATACATATACTTCACGCCTTTTTCCCATCGGGGTAGGCATGCTTATTATTATAAAAAAGGCAATAAAACTATTTTTAATGGATATAATAATTGCTCATTTCATCTCCATCTCACTTGATGGAAAGTGACGATGAGGTCGACTACGGAGCGCACCTATTCACTCCTGCTTCGAAAAAGCCCAAGTTATAGCGTTCAGAGATTAATATCTAATCCAAATCTGCAGGCAGGGTATTTCATTCCATTGCCGTACGCCATATAATATATGTGGAAGCGTTACGCTTCGTGCGAATTCTGGGTTCACAATATAAAGGTGGAACCCCAGCCGACACTTAGTCCCCCGAGTATGGAAAGGGGGTGGTGGAAATATTTTTCTTCAATTCTGTTGCAGACCGTGTTATATTCTATAGCAGTTAGTTATATGTATTTAAAAAATCAGATATATTTTACTCTACGTTAATTTTAGGTATTAGAAAGGAAACAGGTTTAAGAAAAGAAATTATAACTTACTTGCACCCGAATGAACATTTTCAATCACTATAATGTAAGATAAGTAGACAGGTAACTATGCAAGAAGATGCAAATTTAAAATACTAAATGATACTTTCAGATGAAGTTGATAATAAAAGAAATTCGCAGTGAATTGGATGTTGACAGAGTGGTGATAAAATGAGAATCACGTCGTGACTATGAAGTCAACAATGATTATGTGGAACAGAAAAACAGCACTATCATAAGCCATATTAACTAGTACAATGTTTATGTACACTCTGACAAGAAATAATGTGACTAATAGCTTTTTCGAGGAACGAACAAAAACACTACAAAAACTTCTAAATTGAGATGGCATCGCGTTTGCCAACAACGCCAATGCAATTGCCAATAATGAAAACTGAAAATTTTGATGACGACGATACAGGTTCGTTTAGAAGTTATCCAGATTACTTATATAATAAAAATGTGTGCCTATGAAAGATAAAGTGGTATTAAACCCGTTGGGATGAAAAATGTGAATGTCAATGATGATTTACAATTCTTAGAAAACGTGTGATTCTCGGTCTTGCGTTGAGTTATCATGGTGAATGATTGATAACGATGATAAAAGATAGAGATCTGTAAAGAGAAAAGTCAAAGCCAACCGCGTTAATCTCTAAAGATTTCTTCGGTTTAATAGGTTAAATTAATTTATAACATCCGAGTTCCAATCTTGCATGATACATATATAAATAAATGAAAAACAGTTCAAAGAAAATTAAACTTAAGTGTTCAACTGAACAATAAAGAATGTATTATTGAAATAATGACAATAAACTATGAGAACTGTACATTAGCACACAATCTTTGCGACTTGAACAATGACAGACAAAGAAATCCGAAAACAAACTTGTAAGGCAATAAATGGATTTAACTGTGAACATCGTCATCTTAGTCATTCCACTGTCAAGTCTTTCAATTGGACCTTGGGAAGGTTACAACCTCAGAACATAGCGTCGAGACGGTTGAGATACGTGAAAAAGAATAGTTGAATAATGTCTTGATTTTTAACAGTAACACTATCGCATGTTGCCACCGTGATCAACCATTCCCTTTTCTCTTTTAGGTTATCTTAAATGGTCTACTACGATCCGTGTTTCTCAGATTTTCTCGCACATTTGATGACTACCGCCACCCACGCACCATCCCGCCCATTTTATTTTGAGTAATTACAGAATAACATCTCATCACCGCGCATCGGTCCAGCTCATTCTTTGCTATGCATTGTTCGATGGGTCGGCACGGACATGCGTCACCATGGATCAACTTCAACCCTCGGCGTGTGGATGTGAGTTTGTGCAAGGTGATTGGTAAATTCATAGACCGTAGAATATGCCTTTGAAGAATTTATTACTTTATAATAACCTTACGTGATTTTAAATTGTTTGTGGTCTTTTGCGGATGACCATCAAGAAGACTTAACGTTGTTTTTCTTTTTAAAGTATGACATACTAGTAATGGAACGCAGCGGTTTGGGTTTTTTCTTTTACAGGATCGAAATCATTTACCTTGTGTCTTTCTCTTCCACAGTGGGTTTCTTCTTTTGCTTATAATTACATTCTATTACAAGGTAGCTTCTTATATTTAATTATACTGATGTTTGTCACAATTTCACCTGATCGAATGTGAAAATGTAGACTCTCTCCTAAGAGACACTGTTGGGACTGAATATTAATAAATATTATACAAAAAAAATGTGTACACTGGATTATAAAAATATTTTAAAGTACATCATGGCATTTCAAGCCATATCATGGGAGAGACTATAATTGTCATAAAACCAAGGAACACAGTGAATGTTTAAATTGCAGTGTAAAACCCGGGATTCAAATAGACACCTTGTATTAAAAGCAAAAGTTTTCTGACTTGGTTATCATTGTTTAAATTGCAAAGAAAGAGTAAACAAGTGATATACAAGTTTATACATTTTTGTAATCATTGTTTGCATGGTTCACATTGTTTACTGATGATCAGACTATTTGATTTTAACAGGTGCAACACCCTTGATAATGGTTTATCGAAAGTAGTAACGAATTACAAATCTATTATGCCTGTCGTCAACTGGGTTCGGCAGATACTACAGACCTCCACTTTCTCTAATTCTGATGCTCTTCTTTCGCTGCATTCACTCGCATACTTCTTGGCATAGTCTCGTATGTTCTTGTTACTTCTGATTTGACGTTCTTTACCTACACCATCAATCTGGTTATGGTAAGTAGGCCGAGGTCGACCCTTTCCCCACGTTTCCATCCAAATTAGTTCTGCAAATTTATGCTGTTTTTCTACTAACATCTATTTCCATATGACCAATGAATTGGAACACTCCCTTCCCATTTATTTCCGTTTATTCATTTTAGGTAACATTGTGAGGTGGCGCAGTTGCAGTAAGCATATATTTATTTACATCGTATATTATTAATTTGTTAGTATATTAAGGCTTTTTGTACCCTATTATGATTATGTTTTGTATTCGTGCTCACCTGTGTCTAGATAGAGAGCATTGGCTTTGCTAGTCGTGGAAAGAAACCCACGGAAAGTTCCATGAAGAGGATTTGGGCCGTTAACCATAATTGAAGCCTTTACTTGTATTTGAATGGTATTGTATATTATTTACTTATAGCATACGATACATTTTCAATGAAGCGCTCCATATTCAAAATAAATACAAAATTATCAAGATACAAGGACAAGTACACAATTTTCGATAATGTTTAATGAAGTACATAGGGATTAAATAAAATTGTACAAGATAATAAATGAAATTAGAACTCCTCATTAAAACAAACAATAAAAAAAATACGGTTAAGAAAAACTACAATAATACATTGTTGGAATTTCTGTGCCTTGAAAGATATTAATGTAAAGCCGCTCTTGGATTTAGATTACTACAAAATTGTATAAGCTTTAAATCCCAGATTCGTTCAGCAAATTATTATATACAATCGTATTGATAGTCGGGTATTTTAGATAGCTTGGGAAACCGCCTTACTAATATCAAAAGCTCCGAAGCACCGGAATAAGAGGAAGTGGTTATAATTTGCGGAGGCACTTACGGTAAGATTCCCTTGTATCATATAGATTCCAGCAACGTCGACGTCGTAGAATGGTTGAGGATGGGTGACGAATATTTCAGGTTACTCAGTGTGAGTGTTTCACCCCTTTCCAAATACTCGTAACGTTATTGTGATACACCAGTAACCCAAGTTCACGGATATGAACACTCTTATTGCATTAACAGTTATTTTGATAAAAACATACCGGTTTTGAATAGAGGTTAGTTAAGGTGAACGTCGCCTCGGGCTCTAATATTATAATTCTTATATTTTACGTTCGGTGGCAAAGATACAAGGAGCAGATATGCTTAATAACGTTTCAAACGTCGTAAGTGATACCTAGGAAGAATATTGGGCCAAGGTAAGACCCTTGGGGTACCCCAGTGAGAAAGTAAAAACAGGGAAGTTGTAGTTCTTTTTGTTGAATTTCTTAATTTAGCATCGCGCCTAGTTACAGATTGCCATGAAATGCATAAATGTATTATTTAGACAACAATATTACAAGGCAAACTCTTTCCAAAATAAATTAGCTACGACGTCTCCAACGTCATCAGCAACAGATAACTCGGTAACTTAATTAACATAACATTAAAATTTTTTAAATCGTGTGTTGCTATTTGCCTGATGAACACAGAAGACTATTTATTTATGGTCGCATTGTTATGTTAATATTTATGGCGGTATGACGTTAATTCACTTTATATAAAGGATTAAGTATAATTTCAGTACATTAATACTAACATAATTAAACACAAAAGTAAATTTTTGTAATATATAATAATGTAACATATAAAAAATACGTTTTGTAACTATTTAAAGGCATGAAATTATTGAACTAATATCCCAAATCATAATAATACTTGCAAGATCTTTAACATCTTCTAACTCATTGAAATGAAAACAAAAATGATATATTGAGTCTTGGTTATAATCATTTGTGCGTGTGACCTTTTGTATCTACATACATATTGCAGATATCTTTAGCAGGTATACAAATTTTGAATAAATATACAAAACACAATCTATAGATATTGTTGTATGTTAATTTATTTACTTCGGGTATTCGATAACGCATACATTCAATATCAAGTTTTTCATTAGGCACTGTTTTACAAAAAAAAAATTAATTGTCGAAACAAGTTTCTTAGCCTCGTCTTTACGAATACCATTAATCTTTATACCTTCCTTACGCGTGTTGTTCTGTCAGGTTAATCCTATTGCACAGATCTTCAACTCTGTTATTTAATATGTGGTTTACCTTGTTTAGTGCTATTAAATTCAACTCGAATATTTAAATATTAGGCTTGCGGTCACATTTATCTTCTAAAAACTCCATATCTGTCTTAAAACCAATGTATAGCTTTTACTTCATGAGCGATTTTTAATCAATGAATGTATCTGTGCGTAAAAAGACAATATAGCTGCAGGATAAATTGGTATACGAGGAAGACGGATGTTCAATGTTGCTTTACTTGACGACAGATTGACCTGGACGACAAAAGTCTTATCACCGATTAATTACCACTGTGTTCATGGTGTGTAATAAAACTGGCTACAGGAACACGGAAGTAACCATGGAAATAGTTGCTATGACTAAAAATTATCTGGAGAATATTGTTACAGTGTGTAATGTCCTCAATTTTCGGCATGAGTTGGTTCTTTCTACTGTCGGTAAGATTGCGAATTTATAGGATGATTTGGTACTACCATCTTGTTTATTTTTGCAGCTCGGTCACTGCTACTCGTCTGGCCTGATTAGGGACAACCTTCTATTTTGAAAACCGGTTCGTTTCGGTTTTAAAATTTTCCTTATTAGCCATAACAGACGCGGATATATTAACATACAATTTTTATGTCCTTGTATATAATACACATATAATATGTCAATGCTTTTATCCGTTAAATCAGACATTGGCATTGTTTATTTAAGAATAGATTGAGATTTCTTAAAAATTTGTTTTATATTAAATAGCAATTTTACAAGTAAACACTTGTCCCTTGTAAAAAAAATTAAACAATCACGTTTTACTTTTATTTATGATCTTAAAAGAGAGGCTAGTTTTAAAAAGATATTATCCAAAAATGTTGTTACAAACGTTTATTAGAAGTAAACAAACATGCAGCCAAATCGAAATACCTAAATCGACGCCAATTTAAACGCCGAGATCTCCTCGTTTATGTGTTTGGGCAAACACGTTTAGATTGATTTTTTTTAAATTATTATCACTAGTATCAGGTTTCTTACCACGGTATGATTTCTTTTTATTTTCCCGATATTTCGGAACGGTTGCACGCTCCTATGGGCTTCGCAGAAATGGTCATATTACTCCATGGCGGCTGAAATATGTAAGATGGGAGTAGTTCCCTGTAATAACTCATTCACAAGAAGCTCTACTTTGAGAATAATTATTAAATTTATAGTTATAAATAAATAAACTTAATCACTTTTTTGCATAAAAGTTATTATGATAATGTACAGTATACGCTTGTCCTCGCATGGCCCGTATGACAACTTCAGTGGTTCAATAGTTGAACTTTTCTAAATTGGTTCTTAACGGCGTGTTCTGGGTAGCGCTCATTCTCATGCCCAAACTCCGTTGCTCTGGTATTCAAAGGACAGGGAATTCCCTAGTTTGAGAACAGGTACCAATTGGTGTGGTTCTTTAAAAAATATTTCTTATATGGAAGTACACTGAGTCTGAGGTTAACAGAAGAACAGGTTCCATATCTTTTCTGAATAAGATTTTTTGTGACCAGAGGGTCACAACCTCTTGGTTATACGGGAGAAGCACAACAACCTGTGCAAGTGCCTACACAGGGACTATCAGCACATTTTTGCACGGAATTTATTCGGTTCTCAAAAAGACTTAGAGGCTTGGGTGAGCTGTCCCGGGAGCACGTACAGTACTGTAGACTAGGCTGTACTCTATGAGTAGAATCACTGGCTGAGTGAGA
>NW_020655832.1:0-9787 GCF_003589595.1 Hyposmocoma kahamanoa | reverse complement strand
ATATTATTAAAAGTACCTCTCGCAATGCATCTGAGCTACAGCCCTCTGTTATAAATGGTGGAGGCGCGGTCGGATACACCATCAAATAGATAACATTTACTTTTGTTTTTCTTATATATTTTTTAAATTTGATAGATATATTATCCTGTATGTGCGAATAGTTCCTGCTCATCCCTCCAGTTGATCAAGGACTGTCTGCATTCTGGGAAAATATATTTATTTAATTATTAGAAATTCTTCATGTGGTATACCCTCATCCCATATGTATCTTAGGACATGTAGTTAGAATATGTTGTTAGAGTTATATGTGGGTTGGTTTTTGTTTGGTTAAAGATAGTAAGTGAAGCTGATGGAACGTGATAGCTGCAAAATGAGGACTAAGGCAGCTGGGAGATCAATAGTGATGTAACCCAGTGATCGTCCCATGGATGTTCAAGCCTGTGTCGTCGTTGTGGCAGCATGCACGTTGGAGATAGCTTAGGTTTAGGGAGTTTAGGGAAATAGTTTTGTAGCAATGTTTAGAAGTTTGATAGGGTCGTTCAGCCAGTTTAGGGTCGATGAAATAAAGTGTTAGAGTTTAGTCAGGTTCCCTAATTAGCTAGGATAGCTAACGAGTAATTATATTTTTATTTGTTTGTTTAGGATGTGATCATGGTCTGTCCTTTTAGATAGGTTTTTGGCAGACCAAAGCCATAGCCTCCTCGGTGGTTACCTGTTGGTAAGTTGATAGCTTCCGAGCAGTGTGTGGCTAGCCTGTAGTAAAGGCTGATCACTATGTATGTTGCCTATCATAGGTAGACTACCAGCTAGGGATATTCACCCCTTCAGCTGTGAGG
The DNA here is from genome assembly GCF_003589595.1 of Hyposmocoma kahamanoa. NCBI lineage: Eukaryota > Metazoa > Arthropoda > Insecta > Lepidoptera > Cosmopterigidae > Hyposmocoma > Hyposmocoma kahamanoa. The sequence continues at coordinate 8,951 of NW_020655832.1, read as the reverse complement.
AAGAGGGATGTAGACTAGGCTGTACTCTATGAGTAGAATCACTGGCTGAGTGAGATTCATAATTAGAATGCTTTGAAAAAGAATGTTAAGAAAATAGAAGATCTTGACATTAATAGTAAGATTATTGATTTGTAACGCAATACATAAAATATGTAAAAAATGGTGAAATAAACCAAAGTTTTAAGATGGTCCCGGTTTTATATTATTAAAAGTACCTCTCGCAATGCATCTGAGCTACAGCCCTCTATTATAGTACACTCCCTATTTTCCAGGAATACCGGAGCTGTAGGCACGCCTATTTCCCGCTGCGCATTGGCAATTAACGGTTGCCACCGCGAAGCCGTTGACGCTAAAGTCCACTATCAAATGTCCTCTTTGACGGCGGAGCTATAAGGCATGCTCACTTCCCGACGCCGACAAACGGCGTCTCTCAAGTTTCCAATATGATAACAGGCTGAAAAAGATATTGGACTGCTCCATAGGTTGCACATGTATAAGGTCTGGCAATATGTGTTGAAAAGGCATATTACATTTAACCGCCTGGGCACTGCGCTCACTCTCCACGCCAACGTCGTCCGTTAAATTTTCCGTCGGTGAATTTGAAAAAACATCACGAATAAATTATATTTTTTTAAACTGCAAAGAACACTTTAGAATCAGTTCAAGTTATGACGTACTTGAAAAAGAAAAATTGTTACTTTTGACATAAAAATATATGTATGTATTGCACGATTTACAGGTCGCCGTGTATATCATACGTGGGAGAAGGCCTTAACACTCAAGTACATCTAGAAATTTCACTAACAGCCATATGCGTTGTGTAATAGTATTTTGCCCACGTTATTGTGATCATAATAAACCTGTGTTGTGATCTTGACATTATTAACCATCTTAGAAAATAAAAAAAGGCCAGGTCAACAGGAATAGTTGTAACCTTTATTTATCTGGTGTGGCTAATGAATATTTATTTATTTATTTTAAATTCACCACTAACATTCACAGTTGTAGTATCCAACCTAACATGTATGTTACGGGTATAATAAGTATGTACATATAATTGTTATTAGCAGCTATATAACATGACATATTCCGAGGCGGAGCTTTGCGAAACGCGGGAAAATTAAAATCTGTTGCCCGTCGTACCGAGCTCGCAATGAGGAATCCGCGGGTAATAGGTCCTCGATTCTACGAACATCTACCCACAAACCTGAAAAGTGTTACAAACGACGAAACGTTTAATACCCGACTAAAACTCCTTGTATTGCATAATGAATTCTACAGTGTCGATGAGTTCCTTTTGAAACAATTGTAATTTTGTTTTACTTGACTTCGTCGTATTTAGACATAGACAAGCAGCAGTTATACTACTTTATTTTATATTCATCTTATTGTTTGCTCTAGTAACGATCATATTATCCCTTGACATTGTATTTTGAATTGTAATATCGTGACATTGATAATATGAAATAAATGATTCTATTGTATTCTAGTCTATTCATGATAATAAACTTGTTTCATGCACATATTACATTATTAATTTATACATTTGTTCTATTAACTCTATTAATTAATTTTAACGTATTAAAATTATAATTCAATTCTTTTGTTCTATTCAATTCTTTATTGCATTTACCATAATGTTACATAGATGGGATAGTAAAAGGCTTATAGCTAAGTTAACATGGCATTATGAACCCTGTGTAGGGTACTGCAAATTATAAATTAAAGAGAGAGGGAGAGAGGAGGTTTTACTTTTAACAGTAGTCTTTTTTGCAATAGAAGTATGTTTTGTCTTATGTTTACATAATGTTCAAACAAAAAAGCATTAAGAATGATGAAATGGGATAACCTAAGCTCCGGTTAAAAAACCGACCTCAAAAGCCATTCATCCCCTAGATTAACACTCTTAGAGGTGGAATATTTCCTTCAAATTTAAATGGGATCACTTCTGAGGTGGGTACCTCAGAAGTTTCTTTTGCATGGTTAACAAAGCTGGGACATCTACACTATTTCCCCACAGCACAACGCCATAAGATAGCCACGAGTATGCGTACGCGTAATAAGTCGCCATTGTAGTTTGCTCATCCGTGCACTTTTTAATCTCACGGAGAGCATAGCCAAACTTTGCCAATTTTGATATTAAATTCTCTATATGATGCTTCCAATTCAAATGACTATCTATTTTTGGGCCAAGCAGTGTATAGTCGTTTACAACTTCTAATTTAGTATTTTTGTGAGTTATATCAATTTTTAAAGGCTGTTTTGATGGGGACGGAATTGCATAATTTTTGTTATTTTTTTAAGTTAAACATAAGGTTGTGGTAGTTCACCCAACTTGTTAGTAGTGAGTTTACTTTATCATCTACATTAGTGTTACTTTCACAAGATATAAGTACCGATATGTCGTCTGCAAACACAACACAATTATCATCTATAATTTTTGGTAAATCGTTGATGTACAACTGAAACATAAAGCATCCAATCACACTCCCTTGTGGAATGGATGCATTTACTATTTTGCAGTCAGAGCGAAAGTTTATTATCTCTTCTGTTGTATTTTTATAGTCTTCGACTTCAATTTCGACAATTTGTTCCCTATCCTTAAGATACGATGCAATCCAGTTATAGCTTAATCCGCGTATTCCTATGTCTTGTAATTTACCCAGTAATATGTCGTGTCGGGCCCTATCGTAGGCTTTCGACATGTATAATAGTAGGCCAACTGCATACTTCCTATGATTGATCAAATTAAGTGCTTCCTGGATATATTTGTAGACTGCTAGAATTGTTGAGCGTTTTTTCCTAAAGCCGTACTGACCGTTATCGAAGATGTTATATTTCTCACAGTATTTGTATATTCGATCACACATTGCTTTTTCAAAGAGCTTTGACAATGTTGGTAAAAGCGCTATTGGACGGTCATTATTTGGGTTTGTTTTATCTTCCGTTTTGTGAATCGGCTTCATTATAGTCTTTTTTAATAGATCCGGAAAAACGTCTTTATCAAAAGATTGGTTTATGAGTAGCGTGTACGGTAGAGCTAACTCATCCGCGCACGCTTTTATTAGTGATGGTCAAAGCTCATCTATACCGTAACTACTTTTGTTTTTCAGCATTATTATGTTTTTGTGAACTTCACTTTGAGCAACAGGGCAAAGAAACATCGAATTCACACAAGAGGGCAACACAGGCGCGCGTCTAATACCAATTGAGGCAAAAAAAATTATTGAACGCGTTAGATACTTGTTTTAAGTTTGAAATTTCTGTATTATTCATATTTAATTTTATGGTACTTTTTTCATTGTTTTTTTTTTATTTGCATTTTCATTGATAATTTTCCACATGGTTTTTTTTATTGTGTTTGTTGAGATTTTTTTCTTTTTTGTTATTTAATTTCTTTGCAAATAGCACAATTTTATTAAATTTTTTCATACTTTTTATATTTGTGTTTTTAAATTTTTGTGCAATTATTTTTAATAATCTCTTATTGCGGCAACATGTCTTAATACCGACAGTCAACCATTTGTTTTTTAGCCTTGTTCGTAGTTTTAGTTTAAGTTTGGGCACATTTACATTACGTGTATTTATTAGTGTTCTCTGAAAGACGTGGAAATTTTCATTTACATTTTTAGTTTGGGATAACGTTCTGCTCCAATCTATTTTGGAAATACTTGATTTAAAGGAATCAATATTTTTATTATTATACAATCGTTTATATATATATCGCACAGGCGTCATTATATATTGTTTTAATTGCAGATGCACTACCGCACCAGCATGATCAGGGAATCCTAATTCTTCCACAGAAACAGTTTGGTTATAATAATTAAACTTAGTGAAAATCAAATCTATGCAAGTTTATGTTTCTAAGCCCAGTGGCATATAAAGAAATAAATAACATAATAAAAAAACCTTAAAAGTAAAACGTCTTTCGGCATTGACGAGTTGCCCCCCATTTTGATTAAAAGATGCGCTAACATATTAACAGTTCCTTACACTACACTTGTAAATCAATCTTTCTCTGAGGGAGTTTTCCCCGACGCCCTCAAAATATCAGTTATAAAACCCATTCATAAAAAGGGAGCAACTACTGATATAAATAATTATCGCCCTATTGCCCTACTACCAACCTCGGCAAAAATATTCGAATCGATTATGAAAAACCGTATATATACTTTTTTGAAAAATTTAAAATTTTGCATGAAAACCAAAACGGATTTAGAAAGAATCATTCGACTTCTTTAGCTATTTATATATATGTAAAAAATATATTACAGGAAATTGCCAACAAAAAATTTGCTGTCGGTCTCCTACTCGATATGAGTAAAGCCTATGAAAGAGTGTGTTTTGAGACTTTACTACATAAATTATATCAAGCAGGAATTAGGGGAGTAGCCCACAATTGGTTCAGTTCATACCTGAATAACCGCTTTCAATGTGTAGAAATAGAAAACACCGATTTCGAGACTGGAAAAATCACACAAATTAGATCTGATAGAGTTGCTGTAACTGGCTCTATTCCACAGGGTAGCGTTTTGGGATGCATTCTGTTCTTTATCTACATAAATAATCTTCCAAATATTCTAGACGACTCTTATGTTCTTTTTGATGATGACATCTCCGTCTTAATCCCATGCTTTAATAGTACAGATTTAGAAACAAAATTAAATTTATATCTGGATAAAATTGTAAACTGGCTAAATTTGCATAATTTGGAACTTAACCTAAATAAAACAAAAATTATCCAATTTAGATCACATCAAAAAACTGCACTGCAAATATCATATAAGTACAATAATGTTGAGCTAGAAACGGTAAACTCGGCTTCACTACTGGGAATTAATTTGGATACAAATTTAAATTGGAAACAACACATACAAAAAGTAGTTAACAAATTAAACTCATTTATTTATGGACTTTTGCATCTCAAACGTGTAACGGACTCTAAGAGTGCCCTTACTTCTTACTGTGCATTTGCATACTCGGTATTGTCGTATGGTATCATTTTGTGGGGGAATTCTTGTGGGATAAATGAAGTATTTATACTACAAAAGAAGTGTGTAAGAATAATAACCAACATTAAACAAATAGAATCTTGTCGCCCCTATTTTGTTAAAAATCAAATTCTTACACTTACTTCCATCTACATTCTGGAATCGTGTAAATTCATTAGAAAGCATCCCCAATTCTATTCACCTCTAGTGAATAATAAAAGAAATGACCGTAACATGAACAAACTTAAAATCCCCTTCTCCAAAATGAAAATAGTTGCGTCTGGACCACACACTATGTTAATGAAAATTTATAATCATATCCCTAATAGTATTAAAAATCTCCAAAAATTTACAGAGTTTTGCAAAGTATTAAAAATATTCCTTATTCGTAAATGCTATTATAATTTAAAAGAATTTTTTGACGATTTGCTACAATGACTTTACATTTAAAATAATTAATTAAAGATTCTAATTACCTATAATGTTTAATTGACATAATAATATGTTATTTAATACAATTAGAAAGATGTTTATCGTTTGACGAATTGATAAAATGATTATTTAGTTCTAATATTTTATTTATAACTCATAACGTATAAATTGTATTGTATATAAATTAATTAAATTGCTGTATTAATAATGTCAATGTGAGACTGTCTTCCACAGCTGCTGTGCCCTTGCAGGGCGTCACATATTAACTGCCCTATATTGTAAGTACTACCTGTAAGCTTCATGTGTGATATGCAATAAATAAATAAATAAATAAATAAATGTTGATCTAGTAATGTGCGTTGGGTTTTTTATACGCTGGGTAAAACCTCCCTCGGACATAAGGCTTAATAGGCAATTTCTATTTGGACTGTTTGTTAACAAATCAATATTGAAATCGCCTCCTGTAATTTACTAGTTTTGGAATATTTTTTTGTTATATAAAGTAACATTTTCTCTAATTGTTTGAAAAATAGTTCTTCGTCTCTTCTGTTCCAATACATATTAACTAGCAAAATTTTATGTTTCCTCAATTCGGTTGCACAGGCTTCCAAAACATACCCCTCCGATATGTTCGCTATCTCCATCAACTCTGTGCTTTCTATTTCTTCGTGTAGGAGTATGCAAACCCCACCTCTATGTTTTCTACAGAATGATGCCGCCACTTCAAAATGACAACATTTTATTAAATCTAATTTCTCCTGTGTTAGCCAAGACTCGGAAATGCATACTGATTTGAACTGCTGATTTTGTTCTAAAAAAGCTTCTAATAGATGTTGTTTGTTGTATGCTTTGGGGGTTCTGATGAAATATCTTAAAGTGTTGTATGTTGTCTATAGTAGCGAAAGGAATTTCCTGTTATATTATTTAATTCATTTTTATGGTCGTCGTATTTATATTTGTTATATGCTCTATTTTTAGACTCGGAGTTTGTGTAAATTATATTTTTATCCGTATTATTGTTGTTCAATTGTATTCGTTTCCCTTGTATATATAGTTGATAATCTCGTATTGTTACGAGGAGGCCTGTTTTTCGAGCTTTTATCATTTCTTCTCTTAATAGTTTTCATTTCGCTTCTTTTCGTCTAAAAGTGGAGATATAGCTATTCACGTACCCTGGAAGTGGTGGCTGTTATCTAATAGGTATTTTACCATTCTCTTGCTTATGAGCTTTACAATTAACGGCCTATTTTTATTCTGATATTTTCCTATCCTACGCGTTTCATCTATATATCCCATTAGGTCTAAATATAAGGTACTACGAAATATATCAATGATTCTCATATGTAGAGCGTATTCTGGTTCCTTGTAGAATTATTCCATTCCATATATTACTAATTTCTTCCATATTAGTTATAATAGTTTCAGAATCGGGAACATTTTTTGTCAGTTTTGCCACTTTCACTGGACCCGTCTATACGTGTGTAGGCACTGAAAATCTTTTATTTGGCGGCTAGATGTCGCTGAACATTAAGAAACTGATAGTTGTAGACATCTGTCCGGTTACATACTAATTAGTCATTATGACATTTGAAAACGCTAAACAATTCTTTTAACAATGATTTCGCCATTGTTCTGTGCAAATGTTGAATATTAATAAATATAAATTACAATTAACAAACCCACTAACAAAGTGGCGATTAACAAAAGAAATAGTAATTGATAAATGCGCAAATACGTCACTAACCAACTTTTGATTGAGAATATCACAGTTATCATTGACTTACAATTATATGGACGTCGGGTCCGCGCTAAAAAGTGTCCGAACTTGTAAGGCGTTAAAATCGTATACAGAGCGTTAAACTCCGCTTTATCTTCGTCTTCATTTGTTCGACTGACAGCGCGATACTGCGATGACATTACAATTTAAATTTTGAATAGGTTGACTTGGGACATTTTTTTCGTGGTTTTTGTATTAGACCCGTCGTCCATTTATTTGTGAGTCAATGATTTAGATTTTAAATATTACCTAAGACTGATTTTTTTGTTACTTGTGATTTGCACCATCTGAATATGATGACCTATCACAAAAAAAATATTGTCTGTGATAATTATAACATTTGATCACAATTCCTCAATAAATGTTTATTTTATTTTAACATTCCTTTTTCTCTTGACTGTACTTACCTTACAAATACAATTAGGGGATCATTTGGGAAATGCAAAACATAGAGTGGATCAGTTGCGATTTAAAATTGGCGGTGGATCAGTTGTGGATCAAATGGGAATAGCCCCCGCTAACTTACTAGTTAGTTTTCTATTACTTATGTAATGTAACGTACTCGTTACATTACATAAGTAATAGAAAAAACGAAAGTTTACAAACAAAACTTTAGGACCACGTCCTTGCGAGTGATTGCGTAAGTTGTGGTATCGTAAATTATTTCTTTTTCAATACACCGATGATTGCAAAAGCAGTCGCGGGAAATAAATAATGTATGAAACATTACCACGAACCGAGACTTTCGCTAGTATGCGTTGAATGTAAATAAATTAACTACAGGTTAATAACAAGAAAAGAGCCAATCTGACGTACGGTCTTTTGCTTTGGGGAATTCCCGCCGACATTGACAGGTTATCTTAGTAAATTTTAAACTAGGTCCCAGAGTAGGGCCCCGTCACTCGCTCGAGGTTACGCGATAAGTGCCTACCGGTGAGTGTATCGCCGGCAATGTAAGCGCTCAAAGGATGTTGTTGCACGCACATCGGAAAATGTTCGTACGGGACGTTTTCTCAGAAAAACCGTCGCGTAATTAAATATCGATGGGTATAAAATAATAATTCGTCATTGACAGTGATTTAAATACTAAATCATCATAATCGTCAACCCGTCGTCTCCTAGCAAACGATTTGTTTTTCGGATCTGGTTTACAACGACTTTTTACGCCGTAGCGTCATCTATGAGAAATCTATGAAAGTGTTTCGTCACCCAGTTAGGTACCTTTACAGCTACCAGTCTTGGCTAGAGATGTCGCTATTCAATGTAATTATTTTTTATTGAATGATTGAAATGACTTTGCTATAATTATTAGTACAAAGATCGAACACTTAGTCCTCCGTTGTGAAAACGTTAACTTTCCATACAAATCGACGGAGCAGCTGACCAAGGTTATATTTACCCACGTCACGTAATAAGTACTTATTTCTTAATATAACAGTACGTTTATCTTTGTTCACTGAAAAAGAATTCAAAACAATTTGAATAATTTCAATCCGATGCGATGATATGAGCACTTTCGTGTTATATAGTCTATTTTTTTTAATTGCAAATGTGAACGCTATTTATGAATAATGCAAGGTAATAATTTGACTACTAGACTCGAAAATTTATTTATTTATTTCAGTCGATCAACGGCGTGTCCTACATAGCATATAACATTATTTATGCTATTATGCAAGGCCATGCAAGGCCAATAACAAGTTGCACTGCCTTACGTAGATGGCAATGGGTAAAATGATTGTAACATG
>NW_020655831.1:52724-65711 GCF_003589595.1 Hyposmocoma kahamanoa | reverse complement strand
GTATTGTATTTGTTTCCTTTTTTGGTGTACAATAAAGAATTTTTGTATTGTATTGTATTGTAACTATATTGAATAAAATGAAAAATTGTAATATATGTCTCAGTGTATTTTTAATAGACATAGTTCTAAATGCTTCGTGTGTGTGTATAAAATGTATGAACTACAAAAATTGACAATTCATATGAACCTGTGCCCAGCAGTTGAACGAATAATAAAAATAAAAAATAAAATAAAATCGTATTTATTTGATATGCAAAATACATTATAAAATACAAACAATTATAAATTATTTCATAAATATATAAACAATAGAAAAAAAAGGGAAAAGAAAAAAAAATTGGTAAATGTAATAATGATGATAGAAAAAAAACGTTAAAACAAATAAGCAAAAAAGGTTGCCAAAATGGTCCATGATTCAGGATTTGAGGACTGATCACCGTGATTTTTTTGGAACCGGTACGACAATCACGGCGATAGAAATGTAACGCTCTACCCCATGTCTAGACTGGTCGCCTGTCGAATCTGGCACTGAGTGTATATTCAAGAATTGCTACCTTTTCTAAATAATTGCTACCTTTGATATATTCTGAGAAATTAAAAAAAATAGTTCTCTACTTTGTTCAGCATGAAGGGAGCAGATTTTTCAGAAGTATGTATTACCAATAATTGCTACCTATTTGTTACTTTCACGAATTAAAGGTATACGCATCCTATCGACATTAGTTAAAAATATAAACGATTGAAAAAGTGCTAACGCCTGCCCTTTGTATTATGGCAATAAAGCACTAAAAAAATTTCCTTTTTTAATTAAATCAGGCACTTCTTCGTAAAATTTTCAAATTATTACATCTTTTTAAATTAGAAACTACGACCAATCATTATCAAGATTTCATAAGTGCTTAACATTATGATAGTGTGAGTTTTGGCGACAGCGGTTTTGTTAGTAATCGAGTCTTAGGGCACTTCCCATTGTTTTTTCTTCTTCCTTTGTTCAAATCAATTAGACCGAATAAGTCGAAAGTAACATTCACAAATTGCAAGATTATGTCGTTTGTTTATCATGAAACTGGTAGTTTATATAGCAAAGCTATAAAAGGACATTGCGATTGGTTTAATCCAATTGAATCATATGTATACCCTAGTACATCAAATATAGAAATCCGTTGAGGTACCACTGGGTTTTATCGAAATTCGTCGTTTGGTATTTGTAACATATTTCCAACAAGGCAACCATCCATACTGTATTACAATACACTTCTAGAGAACAATCTACGAAGTGTGCTTAAGAGTGCATGTTTATATTGTTTGAAGAGGGTAAAAAAATCCTTTGACTGAACGTATAAGACTGTCTGTATCCAAAGTTTAAAATTATTACTACCACGAATTTTATTACTTTTTGTCGCTTTATTTATTTATTCATTTATTTATTTATTCAGAAATGGATAGCCAACACAATACATATAAAGAGTATAGCTAATAATTTACAATCAAAATATAAAATCATTATATATATCGCACTTACAGGCTACCACAGCATACTAGTAAAATACAAGCGGTTTATGTTATAGAGTAAGATTTACATTTTAAAGAGTTTATTACAGGATTACAAAGCAAATAGCAAGTTACAGATTAATAAAATTACTTATTTTAATTGAAATTTTCAATTTTAATCCCTTTAATATTTTATTTTAGTTTTAAGAAGACATGAATTTTTTAATTTTAGTTTTGAAGCAGAGCAGTGAGTCTTTAAAAATATCCAAATCACACTGTCTATGAAATTGATTGTAGGTTTTAACCATTCTATTTATAGGACCAGATATACCAAGATTAGTCCTAGAAACACGAGATCTGAAAGGTATATAATTTCTTGTTCTTGCATTTGGTCTTGGGATTGTAAACCCAACCCTACTCAGAAGTTCTGGAGAGTCTATATGGGTACGTAATAAAGGTTACATTTCGTCGCTAAAAGTCTGGCCAGTCAATTCAATTTCACTCTGAATTAAGTTAATAACAATTAAGCCAAGTTATGGATGGCTTGTTGCAGATGCCAAGCGGCTGATTGGGCGTCGGTTCGACGACCCCGTGGTGCAAGAGGATATGAAGCAATGGCCTTTCAAAGTAGTGAGAGAACAAGGCGGAAGGCCCAGAATCGAAGTAACGTTTAAGGGAGAAACTAAGAGTTTCTTTCCTGAAGAAGTGAGTGCAATGGTGTTGTCCACGGTCAAGCGTATAGCCGAGTCATACCTTGGAGCGACGGTGCGCAACGCCGTGGTCACCGTGCCAGCTTACTTCAACGATTCCCAGCGCCAGGCCACCAAGGACGCCGGCTTCATAGCAGGCCTCAATGTCCTGCGTATCATTAACGAACCATCAGCTGCTGTTCTTGCTTACGGGCTGGACAAAACCGATGTTGATGAAGAACGAAATGTGCTAATTTTCGATTTGGGAGGCGGAACTTTTGATGTCTCTGTACTAACTATAGAGGAAGGCATCTATGACGTCAGAGCTACCGCTGGCGAGACTCATTTGGGCGGTAAAGATTTCGACGCTCGTATGGTGGAGCGTTGCGTAATTGAGTTTGATAGGAAGCATGGCATAGATTTGCGGAAAGACAAAAGGGCCCAAACTAGAATTAAGAACCAATGTGAGCGGGCCAAGCGGACTCTGTCCACAGCAATGGAAGCAAGTGTCGACATTCTTGGATTGCATGAAGGTAAAGATTTGCACATAAATTTCACTCGGGCCCAATTTGAAGAGCTGAACAGGGACCTGTTTGAGAAGACTTTGGCACCTATGGAGAAAGCATTGCGCGATGCCGAAATAGACAAGGCGAATATCAACGATGTCATTCTTGTGGGTGGTTCGACCAGGATTCCGTACATCCAAAAACTGGTGTTGAACTTCTTTGAGGATAAGGAGTTGAACAAGAGTGTGAATCCTGACGAGGCTATTGCGTACGGAGCGGCTGTGCAGGCGGCGATTCTGGACGGAGATCCTTCGGAAGTTATCATGGATTTGGTGCTTGTGGACGTAACACCTCTGTCGCTTGGAGTTAGCACTCTAGGAAATGTAATGACTAAGTTGATAGAGCGGAATACTACTATACCTGCAAGGGCAACGCAGACTTTCTCCACTGCAGTGGACAACCAAAAGCAGGTAATTATGAAATACGAAAGATAATGCGATAAAAACCGAAAAACTCTAATACAGTACAACTGTAACAAACACTTAAAAGAGTCTATACTACCTCAAATGACTTTAGTTGATTCCGTATAACATTGAAAGTGTTAAATTCAAATTTTTCAAATTCATTTATTTTTCAGACAACTTAGTCCATATTTGTTAGTAACAATAATCTTATGTGCTAAGTTAGTAGAGACAAAGAGGACAAAACAATTATCAAATAGGTGCAATTACATTATTATTATTATTACTTACATATTACATGTAACTCGGTAAACCGCCGAAAGACAGGCGAGTCCATTCTTACTTCTATCATCTTTAGGATACTATTGGTGCTCCCACGCAGCCGCAACATCTGTGACGCACTTTTTTTGCGCATGATTGCGTAAAAATCATCTACGCATGCATCCGCAAACATGCCAGATGCACTGCAAAAGCGGGGAAGCCTCAACAGAACCCTAAAGATGTTATTGTACAGTACATGCAAGGAGTTGTAAGCCCGCTGCGTAAAGTTTAATTTGAGTGCACTTTGGAAAAAATATAATAGTGAAATCTAGGATTTACACTGAAAGAAAAAGAAAAACACAACTTACCTCGAAATTTTACGAGAAAACCGTTGTTCATTCAAGAGGTATTTTACATATACCTATGATTTTTATATCAACTGAACTAAATAGAACACGTGTAGTATACGATATATAGATTTTTCAAATGACTTTAAAAAAAAATAATTCTGATATAAAGCCAGTATCCCTTCCGCTTCACCCGAGCAAAATGGACCGTATTAGTACGGGAAAATATTCTAATTCGAGCTGAGGTAGTATAGACCCTTAAGAGAAATTCGTAATGTCTAATGACCTGGTTTAGCACAGAAAATTTTTCTTAATGTTCGATCTTTGTGTGAAAATTATTTTTCTAAGGTATTAAAAAAGACAACAAATCGAAAGAAAGCTGCCTAGGTACTTATTTGTCGAGATATACAAACCATATTTGTGTTGCAAAAACGAGCGATGCGTTCTGTGTACCGTTTAGGTTCTCGAGTTTCTCTCGGAGAAAAATTTAAGGCGACTGGTATCATGACTGTGGCATCACAGTACATTTACTCAAATATATTGTATGTCTATACATAATTTCGTTAAGAAAGAAGATATCCATAAATAATCTTAGAATCAAGGCCAAACTCATGTTACCACGATTTCGTTCAACTAAGGTAAACGATTCTTTTATGGGGAACTGTATACGTTTTTACAATAAGATTCCGGAGCATATATTAAGATTACCATTTCCTAAATTTAAAACTTATTTTAATTGAAAAGTCATGTTACAAAATTGTAGACTACGTTTTAAATAAAGATGTATGGAAAGTCTACGTGAGTCTAGATTCCACACAAATATGATTCAAAATGTATTCTATAGAATTTAAGTTTATTTGAAAAGAGCAATCCTTAGAATTTCTTGCTCGTTCTTCTCAGGGTCAGCGTAGTGAACGAGCAGAAAAAATGACGTTTTCAAGTGTAAAAATTTTACCAATGGAATGATTATTTGACTTTGTAATTTAGTCATGATCATGGACCTAATTCAAGGTGACTGCTAGCCCCCAAACAAGGCAGCGTAGACAGATAATTAGTACCTATTTGTGGTAACCTATCACAAACTCGAATTTTTTTCCGAAGTAACGTTTGTTAGAATTTTCATTACCCCGAAAACCGAATTATAACGAGACCTTTGTTTTTTTTTCAGGATATGTTGGATGTTTATTGCAAAGACACGATTAGGTTCGGTTAAGTTAGGTTTAAAAGAAAAAAGTTTTCCTCTCAAAATTACTTTTTTAATTTTTTATTAATTAGGTTATGAAAATTCGAGCTAGCGTATTTCTGGAAAATATCATTTCGGATTTCTGATAGGTAACCCCAATTTGTACACCAGATGTCACAACAAAGATCGAACGCTTAGACAAATTCATTGGATCCGGCGGGATTCGAACCAGCACCCTCAGGCAATCCGTGCTAGATGCTCTGCCTATTAAGCCACGGAACATATCAACAGTCCTTACGAATTTTTCTATGTGCTTCTTGCAGAAATTTGTTTTTCTCTGTGAGAAATTTAAACTGAAGTTAATAAAAAAATACTACTAAGTCTCAGACGGAATGTACAGTTGCAACACTAGTAAATGCGTTCCAATTTTTTTTAGGTTCTCATTCAAGTTTTCGAAGGCGAACGCATAATGACGCGCGAGAACAATCTTCTGGGTAAATTTAAACTTACCCGTATCCCGCGAGCCAAGAAAGGGGTTCCACAAATAGAAGTCACTTTCGTAATTGACGAAAACGGAATACTCAACGTGTCAGCTGTCGATCGTAGAACGAAGAAATCTAGACAGATCACCATAAAAAATGACAAAGGCAGACTTTCGAAGCACCAGATCGACAGAATGGTGCAAGAAGCTGAAATGTTCAAAAAGGAAGAGGAACAAATGAAAATTTCTGCTGAAGCGAGAAACACACTCCAGTACTTTTGCTACAGGTTAGTATTTTCTTTTCTAGTATCTTCCTATGAGTTAATCTATCAATAGTATTTTTTATAGTCTGTTAAATATCTAGTTCGCAGTTCAATACACATTACCTAAGAGCTCTCATGCCAAAAAAGTTTTGACGTTGGCTCCGCCCAAATTTGTGAAACAAATGTATGCCCGAAGTTCGCGTGACATGCGACAGGAGATGTTGAATTTTGCGCATTAAAAGTACCAAATTCGTTTTAGCGGAATAACTCTAAAACTAAAGGGATCAAAAAAAAAACGTAGTGACTGACAGTTGTCGATCATGCATAAATATAATTAATTATCTAATTTTTGTCCCAGTAACCTGTAGCATTTCGAGGATAAATCGAAAAAATGTGAAAATTAGAGGTCATTCCGTGATTTTTATCTATCGAGGAAACTTTATTGTTTTATGTTTCTGATTAATGTCTATGCTTGAATATATCGTGTAGTTACTCATACAATATTTTATTTTTAACGTTAAAGTGGATATACCCCTCTAAAATCAAATCGAAGATTAGGAATTTTTCCTCTGCTCCCTCTTAAGAAATTAAAGTTCGAACTTCCCCCCACACACGCTTACTTGCATGCGCATGCACAATTCGTCATCCAAACTTATGCAGGTCGTACACTCACACATGCACACTCTCACACGCCACACGCACTCCTACTCAACCACACACACACTTTTATAATGTTATTTTTTGTTTTTTCCTGTTTTTTGTTTCCATGGACTTATAAATATTAATCAGATATTTTGGAGATGGAGGCCTGGTGATCTAAAACTCAGGGTATAACTTCTATCTTTAATAGGTTTATGCGAATATTATGTATGTTATGAAATAAAAATAAATAAATATGTACATTTTCTATTAAGAATGTCGGTTTTCTTATCTGTTTATTTATTTATTGTTGATTTTTTTTTATTACAAATCGGTTTTTTATTACAAAATTGAAAATCGGCGCCATAGCTTGGTTAAAAAAAACCGATAGTGGCTAACGCTGAGCAAGTCCCTATTGTAGCAGCTGCGACACGCGTGACTCTAAATTACTGCATTTATCATGTAAATTGTTTTAATATTCTTTTTAATTTGTTTTTATTATTATAATTATTTATACAAAGACTCGGCCGGATTCGAACCGACGTCTCCTAGCAAACCGTGCTAGACGCTATGCCAAATAAGCTACGGAATAAACCAGCGTAACGTCACGATTGTTTCCATGTGCTTGTTGTCGGATCTTTGTATTTGGTTATTAACGGCTTTTTAGCCGTAGAGCCATGTATGAGAAATCTATGATATTTCGTCACCCAGTTAGATACCTTTACAGCTACCAGCCCCGGCTAGAGATGTCGCTATTAATTATAATTAAAGTAGTAGTGATACATTCTGACGTTCAATAAAAACTTTAATTATTTTTATTATTGTTCTTGCTTTTTTGTGTATATGCCTGTCTGTGTTTCAACAATAAATAATTTTTCTTTCTTCTTTCTAAAGTCGGGTTAAGTTTGAATTTTCCACCGCATTCTGGATTCAAATATTTGTCTTGTGTGTTTTCAGCATGCGGTCGAAGGCCCAGAACAAAAATTTGCAAATACAAGTGCACATAAAGCAAGCAGTTTTGGACAAATGTGAAGAGATACTCAGTTGGCTCGAGGTCAACCACCAGGCATCAGTCAAAGATCTGAACTGTAAACTGATCCAGCTCAAACGAATTTGCCGGCCTATTGATAAATTGTAATCGAAATGTCGACTTCCGAAAATCTCGAATAAACAAACTAGAGGAAATGGTATCAAACTGTTAACCATTGTAACAAGTATGGTAACTTCGAGAATAAATCGAAAAAATGTGAAAATTAGAGGTCATTTCGTGATTTTTATCTATCGAGGAAACTTTATTGTTTTATGTTTCTGATTCATGTCTATGCTTGAATATATCGTGTAGCTACTCATACAATATTTTATTTTTAACTTTAAAGTGGATATACCCCTCTAAAATCAAATCGAAAATTAGGAATTTTTCCTCTGCTCCCTCCTAAGGATTGGACTGTCCATCCTCTCTGCTACTACCTTAAGAAGACTGCTGGTGCTGCCTCTCACTCTGTCCAATAGGGATGCCACTCTATTGCGAATAACTGCCTGAAAACTATCAATCCTAGCCTCCGCGAACATCCCCGAGGCACTACAGTGTCGAGGCAGTCCCAATAGTCCCCTGAGGGCGTAGTTGAATTGGACACGCAAGGCACTGTAGGCTTTTTTAGTGTAATTACTCCACAAGTTGCACGTGTACCTATAAGGTCTGGTAATATGTTTTAAAAATTGTGATTTTCACCTCGTACGAGCATCGTGCAAACCTGCGTTCATAAATACTAAATAAAAAATATAAATTGTTTGCGTCATTTATATTGCATCTGATTGATTAAATAAAAATACGTAGTTTTTAAATATTTTTATTACACACGCATTACGTATTTTTAACCGCCTTCAAAAAAGGAGGAGGTTCTCAATTCGAATGTTTTTTTTTATGTATGTTACGCGATAACTGTATCAGTATTTGTGCACCGATTTTCATGATTCTTTTTTTGTTGGAAAGAGGGTACCTCCACAGTGGTCCCATTTAATTTTGAAGAAAATCATCCGCCTCTAAGAGTGGCTGTTCACGCATGAAGATTCATTTTTATAAATAGCGCCTAAATTTTATTCCAAGAAGCAATTATTTTAATGGTTAGTTTTGCTATTCTCCAATTCAAGGCGTTTTTCTCCGGGTTTGCGCACTTTCCGGTAACCAATTCAATAAAACTTGGTAATTCCACGTACTTTTGAGCTCAGTGTTTTTAGTACTCAGCACTGATATCTTTCACAAAATATTTAATTAATACAATTGCACTGTCATAAATACATCAATCAACTATTTATTCCGATCTTATAATCAATTATTTACCGTAAATTTTAGGACATTGATGAATAATTAGGTTATTAATATTTAAAATTGTTTTTATTTTATTATTTTCGTATCTAGGTATTGAGTAATGTGGATACCTGTAATTGGCTTACACATAAGAACTGTGCCTTACCAGATGTTCTCTTTTAATTTTATTTTTTCCGTATAATCTGTTAGACAGTGAACAGCGTTATAAAAGCCAGTTAAAAGTGAATACTTACCAGCAGGGCTCTTATTTTGACCCTTATGTTTTGGGCCTTAATTTTTTTTTTTATATATATATAATAGACACACGCTTGGCCACAATCTCACCTGATGTTAAGCGACGATGTGACCGACGATGGGACGCGTTTGCCTAAAAAATGCCTATTCACTCTAGCCTTGAATAGCCCCAAATTGTACTTTTCGGGAAATACAGATGCCGGTAGAGCATTCCATTCCTTTGCCGTACGCATCAGAAAGGAGGAGGCAAAGCGCTTAGTGCGAATAGGTGGAATATCAACGACATAAGAATGGAGTGCTCCGGACCTTCTAGTCGACCGAAGGAGGAACGGTGAGGGCGGAACCAAATTGAAAAGTTCCTGCGCACACTCCCCGAAATGTATCCGATAGAAAACCGACAAGCAGGCTACTTTTCTGCGATGATCGAGATTTTGGAGCTTCGACTCCAATTTAATTTGTCATTATCATAGTGTAGACTAAAGTGTAACTTTTTTTTATAAAAATCGTCCTTAAAAGTTCGTAGAATTACATCTACCCAAGTTTTATTGAAATTGTTACCAGACAGTGCGTAAAACTGGATTCATCCCCTAGTTTGCTACCCTTAGAGGTGAAATATTTTCTTCAGATTTAAATGGGGCTAATACTGAGCTACTCTCTTTCCAATGTTATTGCGTAAAATACATACAAATAAAAAACACAGTCGAATTAAAAATCTCCTCCTATTTTTTCCGAAGCCGGTTAAAAACAGACTATTCATTATTAAAATGATACAAATTTTCGAAATAGTAATTGGCCATCAATAATGTGTTAAAACATTTCCAAAACACGGTTCTGAATTGCAATTGTCCGGTTGTTGCAGACGCGAAGCGACTGATCGGGCGTCGCTTCGACGACCCCGTGGTGAAGGCAGACATGAAGCTGTGGCCGTTTACAGTCGTCAACGAGGACGACAAGCCTAAGATCCAAGCTCGGTTCAAGGGCAAACGCAAGACCTTCTTCCCTGAAGAAATAAGCGCCATGTTACTGTCTACACTCAAGAGCTCGGCAGAGACTTACCTAGGCAAACCAGTGCGTAACGCTGTGGTAACCGTGCCAGCGTACTTCAACGACTCCCAGCGTCAGGCCACCAAGGACGCCGGCACCATCGCAGGCCTCAACGTGCTGCGTATCATCAATGAACCGACGGCCGGTGCGGTCGCATACGGCCTCGATAGGGCCGAAGAAGAGGAGCGCAATGTGCTAATTTACGATTTGGGAGGCGGTACTTTCGACGTCTCCGTTCTGACCATTGAAGAAGGAATCTTTGAGGTCCGCGCCACAGCCGGGGACTCGCACCTTGGCGGTGAAGATTTCGATACACGCCTAGTGGAGCACTGCGCCAGCGAATTCGACAGGAAGCACGGTCTGGACCTGCGCAAAGACAACAAGGCTCTAAGGAGGCTGAGAACGGCGTGTGAGCGCGCCAAGCGCACGCTTTCGTCGTCGACGAAGGCCAGCGTGGAGCTGGACGCACTGTACGGCGGCGAGGACCTGCACGCGGTAATCACTCGCGCGCTCTTCGAGAAACTCAACAAGGACCTGTTCCAGAAGACCAAAAACATCTTGCAACAAGCGATGCGCGACGCGAAAATGGGTAAAGACGATATAGCAGATGTAGTGTTGATAGGGGGGTCGACGCGAATTCCGTATGTTCAGCAGTTGGTACGGGAATTCTTCGGGAAAGAACCGAGCAAGTCGATAAACCCGGACGAGGCCGTCGCTTACGGCGCGGCAGTTCAAGCTGCTGTTCTAGACGGTGATCCTTCTGAGATTATCTCTGATCTGATCCTCGTCGATGTGACCCCTCTTTCCCTCGGCATCGAAGTGATTGGAGGAATTATGACTGTAGTCATCGATCGGAACACAACCATCCCCACGAAAAACACCAAGAGATACTACAACAGTGCCGACAACCAAACCGAAATTTTGTTTAAAGTGTTTGAAGGTGAGCGAAAGATGACAGTCGATAACCATGAATTAGGAGGATTTCTTTTGTCTGGCGTCCCACCATTGCCTATGGGACGAGCCGCTGTGGATGTAACCTTTGAGTTAGATGCCGATGGGATCCTTCACGTTTCGGCGGTACAAACCATCACAAAGAGTAAAAACCAGATAACGATCATTAGCAACAAAGGGCG
The DNA here is from genome assembly GCF_003589595.1 of Hyposmocoma kahamanoa. Lineage (NCBI taxonomy): Eukaryota > Metazoa > Arthropoda > Insecta > Lepidoptera > Cosmopterigidae > Hyposmocoma > Hyposmocoma kahamanoa. Next base: position 54,653 of record NW_020655831.1, on the reverse strand, counting down.
GCTGTCGAAGGAGGAGATCTCGCGACTAGTGCGGGAGGCGGTAGCCATGAAGCGGGATGACGAGGCCAGGCGAAAGGCGGCCGAGGCGAGGACCGAGCTGGAGCGCCTTTGCTTCCGCGGGCAGCGGGCAGGACAGGGCCGCCGCGTCAGGGACAAGTGCCAGTCAGTGCTGGAGTGGCTGGCTGATGTAGGAGCCACGGCGTCGGCTCGCGAAATCGCCTCGAAACGACAGCAGTTGCAACGGCTCTTTGATATGGCGAACTTGTAGAATTAAACCGTACAAGGCACACGCCATTGACAGTGCCGAGTAAAATATTTGCTAAAATGTACGCTATATTCGAATCAACGCAGCATGGTGATTTTGAAACGTAATTTTAGTCTCAACTCACACTGACGCAGAGTCGAAGCGTCGCGACGCGTCATGTTTTTCGCTTATAGCATATTCATTTCTGTTGACCCATTATTAAGGTACAAATTTTTATGAAAATATAGAGATGCACCAGTATGAGTTGAGCCTTAAAGTTGTTATAAATTCTAATACATAAATTGGAATCACAATACTACTGTGAATTCTGTATAAAGAAATTGGACAATGACAAGTTGAAGAGATGAGAGAGAGTGATTTTGCGTTTATTGCTCGTTTCGTACGAGATCGCTCTTTCAGACATTGGCAGAGCGACCTCTGGGCGTTCCAATTAGGAAGTAAACATCGATGTATGTAGCGCCATCTAGCGGTATTGCCAAATACTACTTTGTAACCTAATGCTGCGCCGTAGTATTATGTAGCAAAGCGCCAGATGCCGCTACTAAAAAGTACTAGTTATTAATAATAACTATAGTAATGTACATTTTCAGCTTACTGGAAACTAACTTAACAATCTTTTAAAAATTGATTTTTTATAAATAAAATTAAAACCATTTGAAAAATGTATGTCGTATACATAGATTTAAATCTATGGTCGTACACTATACGTGTTTTATTTAGTTCTGTTGATATAAAAAAAATATTGGTGTATCGTACTGTTGATACAAGAGTGTATTAAGACAAAAAGTGTACTTTTTCACAATCGATGAAAAACGAATTACTCACTTCCCGTGAAAGATTATTAAAATGTATGTATACAATAAAGTTTATTACAGACGTTACGCGGTGGATACAAAACTGATTTTAAAAATAAAAATATTTTATTTATTATATAAAGAACTATAGTTAGTAGAAATAACAGAGTCTGGTCGTTTTGAATTTGGAAATAGTAATGTTCTACATGTCTTACAATCTAAGCTTATATAACAAAGTTTTGTGGGAAGTTTAAACATAATTAGGTAATGGATAGTAATATCCTAGTGAGGTAAACACTTAAATTACTTCAAAACATTGTCTTATCTAAAAGTTAACATTTATGTACTTAGTACAGATATGTATAGTATTTAACATATGGAATAATACGATGATTTGATATATATAACCTTATCTAATATTTATCTAATGTATAACACCGACATCTAATGTATAACACAGACATCTAAAAAAAAATCATAATTTGAAAATAATAGGGAAAAAAACAATTTCATATTTTCGAGTAACGACTGTTTTGTCCAGAACAGTCTCTCTCATTTTGAGTTAAATAGATATCTTTTAATTGTTTCTTAAAATATTCTAACGACGGTTTTATTGACGTGTAGAGAATCAAATTTTACGTTCAACAATGGTATAATCTTGAATTTCACATATTTTAAGTTAGAACACTATTGTAATAACAGTGCGATATGTAAAGTTTAATAAAGTTTAGATTTCGAGGTAAGTTTGTTTTTTTTATCGTTAAAATTTTTAAGAATCGTGTTTTCTCACCGTGTACTAATCGGTGTACATCCATTGACTTACAAATAAATGGACGACGGGTCTAATACAAAAACCACGAAAAAAATGTC
>NW_020655831.1:41075-52714 GCF_003589595.1 Hyposmocoma kahamanoa | reverse complement strand
TTTAAATTGTAATGTCATCGCAGTATCGCGCTGTCAGTAGAACAAATAAAGACTAAAGCGGAGTTTGGCGCTCTGTATACGATTTTAGCGCCTTACAAGTGCGGACACTTTTTAGCGCGGACCCGACGTTCATATTATTATAATTGTAAGTCAATAATATAATATATATACAATACAATAGTATAATAATAAGGTCGGAGTAGTGTGTTCTAAAGAAGTAGATAAATGTCTACTTATAGATACAAGGCATGTCATAGAGTACTTAAAACCACCAAATATGAATTACATTTTTTATTCCATATTAGCGGAAATATTTTTACTGCATAATAGTAAAACTATTTCCGGTAGGAATTCGGAGGAAGTAATTAGACAGACCGGTAGATAAAAACATTATTCACCTTTATGACAGCTTGTTTAACAAGATAATAAGAATAATAACGCACACACTCAACCCCGCACTAAGAAACCATATATCGCTAGCGCTATGGACACATACATAGACAACCACAAATTACATCCAAACTTCGAGACAAATAAATGAACCCGGGACCTCTGTTTGGCCGTCCGGCATGGTAACTGTTCGGCCACGGGAGCTGTTAGATTGACTAAAACTATGCGACGGTGTGACCTTACATCGTCATCCCACCTTTTTATTTAAATTCCATATTTTATTCTCACACTCGTATTTAAATTCAAATTTTGAATTGTTCTGTCCTTTTGCCTCACTTTCTATCGTCACTCCCTGCTCGATCGCGACAGCGGACGGAGCCGCTTAGATTCAATCGTTAAGTTAGAGAGTGTTTTTATATTAATGTACCCGTTTATTTATATATACTTACTCCTTACTTATTTGTTACCATTTACTCTTAACCAGACATTAAATAAAGTGGACCGGAAGTTTCCTGTTTTACTGCCGTGAACCCGGCCACGGCTTGTTAGGGTTACAACCCTTTCAACTAACACTATAATTATTATTATATTGAACCACTTAAAAATAACAAATTGTAAGAAGGAACGTACTGTACTAAATAGTTTTGGAAAACCAAACAGGAATTAAAACTTGAAAGAGCTGTGTAAATTTATACCAATTACGTACCATTACGTACCAACGTAGAAAGGGAGAGAAGGGCTACATAGTCAGATCCGAAAAGGATATTGCTAGACTGCTGCTGTCTGTATACGTTTATTTCTTTTTCCTTTTTTATTAATGGCTAACTTACACTCTGATATTAGAGAAGACGAGTACACTAACTGGGACATTTTTTCTAGAGAGATTCCGCTACTAAACAGTGCCATATTAATATTCCACAACATCAGATCAATGTTGAAAAACGTCGCCCAACTAGAGCTTATTGTACTAAGTAGCTCGAGAACAATTGACGTCATAGTAATCTCCGAAGTCAATATTACAGACTCATGTAAATCTTTTTTCGAGCTGTCTGATTATGAAATGCACACGGAGCTAAGGAACCACAGAAGAGGTGGTATTATAATGTACATACATAAAAATATTCGTTTTACCAGACATTCAGTGCGTACATATAACTTTGAGTGTATTGTGGGCCTAATTGAAAGTAATTATAACCTAAAAGTAAGGTTATGTGCAGTGTATAGACCACCGGATGCTGACCGGACCCGTTTTGTTCAGGAATTATATGTTGACTATGTTTTAGTAGGAGATATTAACATAGATTTAAAATCACATTCAGTTATTAACACGTTCGCGGACAGCAATGCTATAGCGTTTGCCAACCGCGTTGTGTCACGAATGCTTTATAAATAATGTGGGAAGTTTGTCTCTCTTTCTTGGGCAGATATGCTGAATGCGCTTTACCATAGTAAATTAGTATTGATCAGGCTTTACTGTCACATTTTATACTCAGTCAAAGACGCGTGCTGTCGCATAGGATGATTTTTGCAATTATGACACAAATGCTATAGAATACGTCTTTGTATGAGATTTTTTAGGTATTTGTAGGTGTGTTTTTAGGTTACATTGAGAGTTCATAGGTGTAAGTAAATTGATTTTCGCGCGCTGACGCCCTTTTGTTACTTTGTATCGATCGGCGTAAGTGCTATAGTAGTCAATTGTTATAGAATGCTACAGTGTCTGTTGTCACATTCAGTGATATAAGCGTCATAATGACGAGGTTGCTATGACATTTCCAAAAATGTCATAAATTTTTTTAGTGTCAAAAGTGGGTGACTCACTGGCCGAGAACGTGTTAAATCATTATACCTAAATTCTATGTGCGAGATGGGTCTTGAGTGTGGCATAAGCCAGTGTACGAGAGTCGAAAAAGTGGAGCCCTGATTACAAAGTCATGTTATTGATATATGATATTATATGATAGTGTCAATTGTTCAACTAAGACAGCTGTTATTATTAGTTCGTTAGCCGACCATTAAATAACCATAATCATCAACCCATTTATATGTCCCAGTGCTGGGCACGGGTCTTCTTTCAGACGAGGGTTTAGGCCATAGTCCGCCACGCTGGCCCAATGCGGGTTGGGGACTTCACACGTTTTCAGAGGGTAGCGAACCTTCTTCAACGTGCAGGGTTCATCACGATGTTTCCTTCACCGAAAACCTCATGATAAATTTCAAATTAAATTTCACACATAAATTCCGAGCAAGTCAGAGGTGCGAGCCCGGATTCGAACCTACGACCGTCTGCTTGAGAGGCAGTAGGTCAAACCATTAGGCTACCACGGCTAAATACGGCTGCGTCATAATAACAAACATCAGTACCCATAACTAGCGATATAACGCAGTACGCAAACTTCTAATAAGAAAATTTGTGCAGATCTAAGGGTCGTATTCCAGAACTCTACTCAATGCTCAAGTCAGGACTTGAGTATGATTTAAAGCACTGAAAATCATATTCAAGTCCTTGCTATTAGGGTCGTATTTCCAGTGCTTGAAATCATACTCAAGTCTGCTTAAGTCCTGACTTGAGCATTGAGTAAACTGGAATGAAGGTGCGCACTTTACAAAATGCAATATACTATTGAACATATTCTTTATTTAATAAAGTACACATTTCTTCAAAAAACACTTGTCTCGTCACTGGCAATACAAAGTGTAACTTAGCTACTCAACAATAAGATATATTTCTTAAAAAGGCATACTGCGTAAAAGGTACAATGCAATATACTTACAGCTTGTGCCGCCACAGGCAATGCAAAATGTAACTTCGCTTCTCAACAATAACCTATATTTCTTTGAAAGGCAGCTGTCAGCTGATCGAAGCCGGGATGCGTAACACGAACTTTGGAAATAGCAATACATTAAAGAACTTATCTTCTAATACATAAAGTGAATATTTCTTCTCACGGAATCTCCATTACGTAGGGTGGTCGTGTTTATGCAATTTGTAGACTTTACGTGCAATTAATATAATAGTCCAAATAAGATGATCTCGGTGGCTCAACGGTTTGCACTGTCGTCACTGCATGAGAGGGTTCGATTCCCGGTAGAACCAATTTAAGGAATAAACTTTTCAAAGGTGTTTTTGGCTTAGGTGTTCTGGGTAGTGATGTGGAGCGAACTTCGTAGCTCTTGGTTCTGTGTTCGATTCCCGGTAGAACCAATTTAGGAAATTAACTTTTCTGGGCCCTGATTTTGATTCAAACCGGAATCGACCCGATCGGGTAGTCTCGAAATCAAATGGGTTTTTGAGCGAGAAGGTCAACCTGATTCCTACTATACCTGAGTACATATAAGTTATTCACGCAGGTAATCAGTGTATGGTGATTTCGTAATAAATATTTTAGTACTTATATTATCCAATTGTTTTTATTGAGTAACACCTTTTCCAGACTCTACATTTCGTCTCCGGTCAACAATACGTAGAAGAATTTCATAATTTACATAAAACGATTTCACCCTGTTCACGGAACTCCGCCCTCTTTCCAATTGGTAGCGTTCAGACTTTTTATGATCTTCAGTCACGTGAAGGGGTCGCATACATTAATTCCATTTCCTTCTCTCGCATAAACTTCCGAATCAAACCATCTCGTTCACACTTGGTGACGTGAAACTAGAGTTTTGTAAACTCAAACAGGCATGGGCGATGTGTTTATGATTATTCCCCCCTAAGATTACCATCGGAGCGAGACAGCGATATTGCTTTTTCTCTTTCACCTGCTTAGGTGACGTACGCACGGGACGTGTGTTGGTCGGTGCGGTACCTTTTGGGCGCGGTCCCACTATGTCGTCACGTTTTATTATCGTTAGACGACTGTCGTGTCTAGCCTGTTCCCATATCACGACTATCTGTCGTGGATGATTTTTTATCGTTGAACGACTGTCGTGACTAGCTGTTGACGACAATTTATCGTTTCACGACAGCCTCCTTGCCCATCTCTGGCTACGAACCAACGCTGAGAGGAGACCCAAAGAGGAGAGGGCAGGGAGCAGAATACGTGCGGACAGCAATAAATAAAACGTGACGACAATAGGAGCTGCGACAATCTGTCGTCAAGTTTTTATCGTGCCGTTTTTTTATCGTCCGATTGCTGTCGTTCTAGCTGTTCCCGCTGAGACGACAGTTTGTTTTTTTCTGTCGTTTGTGAAAAAATCGTGAACGACAGTTAATCGTGTCGTGCTGTAAGTGAACAACTTCATTTAAATATACAAGCCACGACACTGTTAAAAGCGCGAAATAAGCGCGCGCTATTGATTATCTAAATTAAATCTGATTGAGGGTCGTATTCTAGAACTCTACTCAATGCTCAAGTCAGGATTTGAGTATGGTTTAAAGCACTCGAAATCATACTCAAGTCCCTGCCATTAGGGTCGTATTTCCAGTGCTTGTGTTGCCAATGCAATCCTGACTTGAGCATTGAATAGAGTTCTAGAATACGACCCTGAGACGGCCAATAGCGCGCGCTTCTTCCAATTTTATCGCGCGTGTCGCAACTACCATGCGTAGCCATGCTACGGGGGCTGCCATTGTTTAAATGTCTCCACTTTTTTTTAAATTTAATACCTTTCACTGTTTGAACGTTGACCCTGTTACAATGGATACTGGATACTTTTTATGAAAAATCATATTTCACCTGTCGAAACTAATCCTACGGCTCAAGCACGTATTGTTATCAAGTGCTATTTAGATTATTTTTAATTTCCATTCTTACTTTCACTATCACAACCAAATTGAACATATCTTTATCGAACGCATTTGTCGACTATAAAATGGGTGGCTGGGTAAGTACCTACTTCTATGTAATATTTACCACAATACAAGAAACAAGATAAGAATTCTCTTTGTTACTTGGGTTCGATAACCTGCACAGTCTGTCATTTTTTAGGGTTTCAAGCAAGGTTGCTCTGGATATCAGCGTCCACTTCAGCCTCCGCATTCATCGATGCTTGATTTTTATGCAGATTGATTCTTTTATTAATTTATTGTTGAATAGTAGTTTATGTGACTGTTACATAATGAAATGAAATAATGGAATGAAAAAAGTGTTTTAATGCCTAATTATGTACAGTTACATACACTGGCTTTATCTACACACATATTATAAGTGATGTGTTCAGGAACCGCATGTTACGACTGGCGAAATGGCGGCAAATAAAAACTTCTCCCGCATGTCACACAACCGTAGTTTTTATTTTTAATTCATAGACAGACTAGAATCGGCCCCAACTATCGTATCGTTCGATATCGAGTAACGTGTGAAATTGTTATTGGCATTTAATTAAGAATAAAACTTCATCTCGACTAATATTAGAATTGAGGTCGAATCAAATTGTTTCGTTTTTCAGGGATGTTGGAATTTTAATGTCATAATCGACATCGAATTCGATGTTATTATGAAGCAATAATAACGTTTTCACAGATAAGAAATTTGTTCTGACAAAACAGTTTACCTTTATGCTGGTCGTAATTTGCGGTTTTTGAACACGTTATAGAGAGTTTATGATATGTGTGTAGATAAACAATATTTTATTACAATACCAAAGATGACAGAAAGCTTTTACATGTAGACAGATTCGGTAAGTATGTATAATGTTGAAGTTTTCATAGGCAAAATCCGCATCACTGATGTTAATGTGAAAAAAACAGCATCTCTGAAGTGTAAAACAGCTCCATCAGCAACAAGCTTGATCTTCAAGTGGAGATCTTGAGTTGAGAGTGCGGTTCAACGGTTTTGTTAGTTTGCAATAAGCGCTTAATTTCGATTTAAATCTGTCGTTGAGAGCAGTAACAGACGTGAAAGTATAGACAGCGACCTCTAGCGGGTATCAACAAAAACACGACGGAATCGCGCCAATTGGTTATAATCTTAGAATAATAACGCATAGAATGATAGTTTCATATCAAACGAACTGTCACAAGTGAGGCAAAAATCAAATTCATGTAGCCTAGTTTTAGTAGTAGGTTAATTTTCGGTTTTAGTGAATATTTATATAAAAACACAAGTTGAAACGCGTTACTTCCTTGTGGAACGTGATGTTAGTATCTATTTTATGTTTGTCTGACGTATTTTTACACTCATTTACTGCACATTTCGTCATTTTTAGCTAAAATTCTTGATCTGTTCGCGGTGCAAGTTGACCTTGAGCACTGAAGGCCCGCCATTCTAAGGTTATAATAATATGCGCTTATAGAGACTTTCGTGGTTATTCACTAAATGATTATCACTAGTATCAGGTTTCTTACCACGGTATGACTTCTTCCTATTTTCCCGATATTTCGGAACGGTTGATGGTCACGGGTTGACTCAATTAGTGATAATCATTGAATATTCGCTTAGTTTGTTTCGAGTTAAATCTGTCGTTGAAAGTTGAAAACCATGTTGAGATCAATAATTATCGAATGTCTAGTAACTGACATGAAAGTACGAATAGCGACCTCTAGCGGGTAGCTACAAAAACACGTAGGAGTCACGCCAATGCCTCGTTATCGCCAGATAATGTGCGGAAGCAGAGTGTTGCAGATATTTCTAACAGATGGCACTGTATAGTACAGTAGGGCTCAACTCACACCGGCGCAGTGTCGAAACGTCGCGTTGCGTCGTTTTCAACTACAAAAAGGCGATGGCAGCGAAGGCGCCTGTCGACGCGCGATTCCTTATTTGCATAACACATATTTGTACCTTAATAATGGGAAAGTAGAGATGAATATGCTATAGGCGAAAAATATGACGTGTCGCAACGCTTCGACTCTGCGCCAGTGTGAGTTGAACCTAAGAGTTTACAAATATCAATATGCGGTGTCTGCGTGGTCCAATTTTTAGTTGTTTAGAAAATGACATTATTAAAGTGTTGGGTGTTAGTGTGTAGTTAAAATACCTATATGGTGACATCACTTGATTAAGCCCTGTTTAAAAGGTTTCTAATGGTTTGATGACACTGTAGACTGATATATTTTTGTGAATACCATCTATTTCGTCTGGCCCATTGACCTGCATCTGCATACCATTCACCATTCACCAAATCACATGTTATACCCAAAATTCGTGTGTTTGAGGATGGATGACGTTACTACTTGAGAATTATGGTAATTTTTTACACTTGAAATAACTTTCTTTTAATTTTTTTTAAATTTGGGGCGCGGGGAGTGTGTTTACGCTTTAAGTAATGCTCACATTCTTGTTCATTCGCAAGGAGCTCTACTGTTTTCAGGTACTCGAACCTGAACTCTCAAATTATAAGCAACCGTTCCCCCATTGAATTATTACCGCTCTACCATCTACCTATGAATTGTTAAAATTCCTACCCATAAACTGTTTACATAGCGGTCAATCAGGTATATTTTCTTGTCCCCCGCGTCACGTTTTTCAGCCCGTAAACAAGTCTGTAGCCTCAATGGACAATGCTCTAAGTCAGAAAGTCGTGTCCTCGTTTCTAATCACATTGGCGGCATGAGTAAGGTGCGTTTGTGTGTTGTGAATGTTTGGTAGCCATACTCTGTAGGTATTTTATTATTTTGTCCTTATACTTTCCCTTGCACTCACATAAAGTTTTAACATAGTCTATCTCATTCTAACTTATCAGACGATGACGCGTACAGTCTATTTTAGGCCAAAACGCCCCACTCCACTGCGCCCGCGGTGCCCTTCACGATCTTCAACGACCAACGATAACGTCGCGTCAGTCGGCGCGGAGTCAGAACGCGAGCGCCAGTATGGAAAAAATAAATAAAATGTGTTGACCAGTTTATTGTCGTTTTCGAATAAAATAGTGGTCTCCATTGGCGTGTGTGTATTGGATGGTTATTGACTGTGTATATTGTAATACTGTGGCTGTGTGCAGCGGAAATAATGCCGTTAAAACGGTAAGTTATTTATTTTTTGTTTTTGCTATTCGTTAGCATAAGGGGAAACCCCTCAGCGCCGGACAGAATCTAATACGGGACCGATCCCGCCCAAATATGAAATAGCGGTCTCTTTCGCTCTAGAAAGACGTTCAATGGAAAGACCCTCTCCCACGGAAAGAAAGCACGAACTGGAAATGACACTTGAGATGTCTTGCGCGGGAATCAGTTTTATCGAGTACACACAGTAAGTACATTGTGTGTAGCGCTTTTATTTAATCATTGGTAAGTACATATTATTATATTAATAAACTTTGTAGTAACCGAAATTTTAATTTAAGTATGGTGTGTAACACCGGACAAATACAGGGTGGAATTGACAGGTAGACGAAAATGAAAAATGTGGATCCAGACCACGATTCTTATTTGAAAATTATTGGAATTTTCTCTCTTTTTTCATGTAAACATGCAGATATAATTTTGTAAGTTAAAAACATTCGTAATTGCACAAAACAGAAACCTGGTAATGTAAAACGTAATACATTGAAGTCCGCGGCCGCCTGCGCCGCTACATACACGTTCGCTGTTAGTAATAGTAATAACATTGCGTAGCAAACAAATAATTTCAAAACAATTGTTTTGTTTTGACATTGTTAAAACAAAAAAAGAATTTTCAAAGATATCTGAAAACGTACATACAGCCGAACGTATAACCTCCACCTTTTTTTCAAGTCGGTTAAAGTCTCTACATGCTGCGGTGTCTCCAGCGGCGAACACTTGCCAAGTGAAGCCTGAAAATCAGCAAATTGCTGAGGCTTGTCCTTTTCTTCGGCATAGTTTTATCTGTTTTCTGTTGAAGAATAAAGTCTTTTTATTATTATTAATTATATATGTCCTCATTCGCTCACACAAAGTATTACAGCGGTCTATCTCTTTCCAATTATAATGGTTTTTCCCCGAAGTATCTGTATCGGTCGGTAAATACTATAGTCACGTAGCAAGCTTACTAAATTTAGACGAGGTTTTGCGTCATCTGTTATTGTCTGTCGAGACACGTAGCCCGTTTGGTTTTCAAAGAGGCCAGCGTATCTGGCAAAAATAAAATGCGTCATGATAACATTAGGTACAATTAATATTTAACTGCCTCCGTGGCCGAACGGTTACCATGCCGGACTGCCACGCAGAGGTCCCAGGTTCGATTCCCGGGCCGGGAGAAATATTTGTATGACCTACATTTATTTCTCTCGTGAGTTTGGGTGTAATTTGTGGTTGTCTATGTGTGTGTCCATGGCACCCGCGACACAGGGTTTCCCTAGTGCGGGGCTATGTTGAGTGTGTGCGTTATTATATATATACAATATAGCAAATGTGTTGCCGGTTGTGGTGCCTCGGATATCAAGTCCTACCTATTTTTGTTGCCAAGCGGTATATGTTTTATTACGTCCTTTATTTGTAATTGATATGTGTAATATTAAATAACTTCACAAATAAACTGACACCCGTTTATGTACACTCACACATGACCTATTCTTTAACTGCACAAATATCATAAACCCTTGATGTGTTCAAATACCGCAAATTATGACCAGCATAAAGATAAACTGTCTTGTTAATTCTTTTCTTCACGGTGGTCACGAGAGATAACCACCACTTTGAATGGGGATATTTGGCTAAAGTGGCAACTGTTGCTTTTGTTTTTTAATTACGACTAAATCAACAACAAACCACCTATATGGTATCTAGCAGCCACGGCGCCACGCCCATTTAGGTAACTAATTTTGCCAGTGAAAATCGGGAATTTTTGGGTAAGCCGATTTGAGTAAGCTTTTTTCATTGGTAAGTAATTATTAATAATTATGTATAAACTTTATGAAAATTTAGTTGATGTATGATGTACAGTTTACACGGATATGTAAACTTCGTTAAAATGTACAAAAAAGCTGTGGTCGTTCTTTTGCAATACATTGATAAATAAAATGGTTACCGGCGGTAACCACCGTTCAATAAGGGTACACTTTTTTGTAGGAAATACAACCTAAAATTATATTACTATTATCGAGTTCTTAGGTTTTCGCGATTGTTACACATAGAAAATGAAACTATTTTTCCGGATTTAAATCGCGTATATTTGTTTTTTCAAACAAACCGACTGAGGTGGTACAGTCTTCAGCCAGTTATGTCTAATATTGATGCAAACCACCCTATTTTTTCACTATAGTTACAATAGTTATTAATTAAATACCTTACAAATTAACACAATCGGGCATTAAAACACTCGGGTGATGTTTTTATGAAACTCACCCGTCTCGGTCACATAAATTTCTAGTTTGAGATTCTAATTTGTAGGACTTATTTCATGTTTGTATACATGGATAGTGGAGCATATATATAGCATTATTAATATTCTTCCTTGATACTAGTAGTGTTAAAAATATCTTGTAATATTCTACCTCGCTTTTGCCTTAAAGGGGTAGATAACATATCGGTAAACTGCGTGATCTAAATTACCTACCAATGCATGTTCTTCCTCCGTACAATAACAGTCATGGTAAGCGTGTCTGGAGATATACATATGTTACCATTATTGCTTAATAAATTGCCAATTGACGTTTTTGATAAACTTATAGGTAAACCAAATCTTAAGTCGATTCATTTATAAAAACCTTGAAAGTTAATAGTTCTTATGTGTAAGTTGCGTAAATTATTAGATACGTATAAGTATTAGATAAGACGCCTGATAGCATGTGATAGCAGCGATACATAAATCTGTTAATGGTTTTTGTTTGCTGTATTGTGTTTCTTTTTGTAAACTTTTTGATTGTGAGTAAAAAAAATTAAAAATACAGTTATCAATGTTAATATCGAAGAAAAAGGTTTCACCGGTTTTGAAAGGTCAAATTTCCAACAAGGACTGGAAACGACTTTTAATATACTAGTTTCAAAATTGCAAGCCATGGACAAATAACTCAAGAGGACTGTAATCGTCATACAAGATAGCGTAGGTATTTAGTACCTATTGGTACACTAGATGTCGCGACGAGTACCGAATAGCTATTTTGTAAAATTATTTCACATTGACACATTGAATTTTATCAAATCCGCTTCTAGTGACAACAAACACAGCAACTAGATGGCGCTATATTGTAACTCAAAATGGATGCACCTGGAGACGTATATGTCGGCGCGGAACCATCCGGCCATTGTAAGTCGTCGTCGTCAGGAGGCTCAGACATCACGAGATAAATGAAACTGAACTTCAACTTAAACCTTCTATTCCCAAACGGATACTCACCTTAATATTAGGGGTTAAAGTATGAAACTGCCGTTTTATTGCAATAGGTTCTTTGAATTTTCATAGAATCTTCAT
>NW_020655831.1:26101-40675 GCF_003589595.1 Hyposmocoma kahamanoa | reverse complement strand
TAACCTTCCCATTAGATGGCAGCAATGTATAGATAATAATGGCAACTGTTTTGATTAAATAAATTTGTTAAAAATTTAAAAAATAAACAATTTAGATTTTCAGTACAAATCGGCAATTTCATACTTTAACCCCTATTATTAACAAAAATGAATGCAATTCATCATCATTACAGAGCCGAGCCGCGATTATTACAATTGCGGTTGTTATAAAAAAAAGCGCGGAAAAACATCAACACAATTATTACCAACCTTTTTGGCCGACCTCTGATTTGCGGAGCCGATTTTACGTCAATACAATGTCTTTACGTTTTCGTTAACGATTAATTTTAAAATTTAAATTTGTTAAGAATAACAATATTACAAACTTATTATTTAACAATTTTACCATTAGGATTTTGCGCGTTATTTTAGAAATTATAATCGTTTTAATTAAATGAGATCTTATCATTTCACACTACGATAGACGACAGCGCCCTGTTTGCATAAACACGCCTTCTGGCAAACAGTTTATCTAAAGGAACATAGATGGCGTTTGTAAGCGCGCCCATATATACATTGTAAAAAAATAACAATCACAACTCATAACTTGCCCCTTGAGATTGTTTGTGTTTCAGTTTCGCAATTTTGGTTACCTATCAGTAGTCTGAAATGACATTTTCCAGAAATAACGTTTGCTAGAATTTTCTTTTGGAAAGTAATTTTAAGAGGAAAATGTTTTTTTCTTTTAAACCTAACTTAACCGAACCTAATCGTGTCTTTGCGATAAACATTCAACATATCCTGAAAGAACAACTGTTACGTTATAATTCGGTTTTCGGTGTAATGAAAATTCGAACAAACGTTACTTCGGAAAAAAAATTCGAGTTTGTGATAGGTTACCCGCGATTTTAAGATTATTTTGTAGTTATTATGACCTATGCTTATATTTTGGACTTCGATATTGGCGCTCGTTTGGATAGAGTTTTATTAAAACTGATTTTATTAAAACGGATGACGTCTTTAAGGTATTGCACAGATTTTTAAAGATACTTCCAGGTATTCTTTTATTTTGTTCAGGATTAGCGCCATCTAACCGTATTCGCAAGCGCTGCGTTATTAATTACTTAACAACGAACAATGCCATCTATTGATACGCATAAATATCGAAGTTCAGAAAATAATTTTAGTTTATTACTAAAATATTTGAAAAACATTACATAGATCATTGTAATATATTGAATATTCGAAAAGGTTATGCTAACTCAATTACTGTCCTATTTCGGTAGGAATCATATTTTTCATAGTGAACAATACGGGTTTACTAGTGGTAGATCGACTAGCGATGCGGGGGTAGCGTTACTAAAACACATCTTTGATGCTTGGGAAAGGTCCCAGAACGCTATTGGTGTTTTCTGTACCTCTCAAAGGCATTTGATTGCGTTGATCATATTACTCTTATTAGGAAGCTGGAACATTACGGTGTAAATGGCAAGGCGTCGAAACTTGTCTCGTCATATCTCAATGGCAGAATTCAGAAAGTAGACATAAATGGAGTGACTTCTTTGGATTCTCCAGTAAAAATGGGTGTTCCGCAGGGCTCAATACTTGGACCTTTCTTATTTCTGATTTATATTAATGATCTGCCATTCTTTGTTAAGGACCATTGCGAAATAGTATTATTTGCTGATGACACATCCTTGATTTTTAAAACAGACAGACATGACATTAACTATGACCATATTAATGATACCCTCTCTAAGGTAGTTTATTGGTTTAATGTTAACAATTTATTGCTTAATGCCAAGAAGACAAAATGTGTTAAATTTGAATTACCTAACGTAAAATCGACTAGTCCAAGCATAGAAATAAACGGAGAAAAGTTAGACCTTGTTAATAAAGCAGTCTTCTTGGGAGTGACTTTAGATAGTAAACTAAAAAAGCATTTGAAATCGTATTCAAGTCCTCGCAATTAGGGTCGTATTTCCAGTGCTTGAAATCATACTCAAGTCTGCTCAAATCCTGACTTGAGCATTGAGTACAGTTCTGGAATACGACCCTGAGACTTTTTAAAAGTGTTGTTGCTAAACCGCGCGCGCAGGCGCACCTCACTTACCCCCAGCCGCCCAACGGTTACCTACCTGCTGTAGTCAGGTACCTGTGTTTCTAGTATTTAATTAGCGTTTATTAATACGACGATATTTTGGAATAGAATAGAATAGAATAGAATAGAATAGAATAGAATAGAATAGAATAGAATAGAATAGAATAGAAATCGTTTATTACTACGCCACAACAAAAATATACACAGTAATTCAGATAAAAATTAAGAAAAAAAGATGAAGCTAAATTAAAACAAAAAATTAAAATAAAATAACAAAAAACAAAAAGGAATAAAAATAAAATCATAAACTACAACAAAGCAAACATTAAATATTCAAAACAATTCGATTGAATGACATGTGTGCGGCTGTGGCGTATGTAACAGGATTCCACTCAGCTATTGTCACCACCGAGAAAGGCTGTGACGCTGATTTTTAGTGGGCCCTAAAAGCGAGTGAGTACCGGACGTGTGTGTTGCGAATATAAATAAATAAATAAATATTTCTATAATGTAGTATGTTGTGTTATATGTATAGAAAAACAGCTGTGATCAAAACAGCCTCACGGAAACTCGGAGTCCTGAACAAGGTGCGACGTTTTTTCACGCCGGACCAGTTATGCCTGCTGTACAAAACACAGGTCCGGTCTTGCGTTGAGTATTGTTCGCACTTGTGGGACGGCTCCGCCAAGTACCTACTCGATGCCTTGGATAAATTACAGCGTCGTGCTACACGAATTATAGGCGACGAAGAGGTCTCATCACGCCTTGAACCTCTGCAACTGCGTAGAGATGTTGCATCGCTTAGCGCCTTTTACCGCATGTACCATGGTGAGTGCTCTGAAGAGCTGTTCAACCTCATCCCCCCTCCCCCGTTCCTGCTCAGAAGCACGCGTGCTGGCCTTCGTAGTCACCGTTTCACTACCTGCCGAATTCCATCGCGTACTAAAAGGTTCGGTGGCTCCTTTCTCTGCCGCACGGTTGACAAATGGAACTCCCTTCCGGCACATGTCTTCCCTCCCTCTTATGATATGGGGTCCTTCAAACGAGGCGTGAAGAGGCATATTGTAGGCAGGCAGGGTGGAGGTGGCTAGTGCAGTGAGGATTCCATCGCTGCACTAGGTTCCTTCGCGTTTGGATACCACTTTCCACTTAACATCAGGTGGAGTGGAGTCATTTGCCTGTCATGTATAAAAAAAAATAAATAAATAATGATTTTAATACATATATACAGTGGCAAGTGTATGTAATTTGTTTTGAGGTACGAATTTACATTTTAAGACAAAACCGAAAATTCCGAAATACCCAGGTTTTCCTTAACTGAAAATTGTATTCTAAAATGGACAGTTATTCGGTTTTTTCGATAAACCGAGTAACCGGTTTGCATGCCCTACTTTATCCAACACAAAACACAGACGTTTGCTGGCGCCTTAATTCTTGGTAGATCAAAAAAGTGACCCTATCTATAGTAGCGACTAGGTTTTGTAAATTACATTTTTAAATTGTTAAATATTATTATACTTAATAATCAAAGTTGGAATTTTGTGTTGGGACATTTTCATTCTAAAAGTGCAACTGTCTATGTTGTCACTAAAAGTAATTAGCTCTTCATTATTCCACTACACGGTGAGAACCCAATTTGAAATAATCATTACACGAGTTGATGAAAATAGATTTATTTTACGGCCGCAATTTCGACTTGAGACGATCGGTCCTTCACAGTCTGTTAAAAATAAAAATACATTACGATACGTCAAATAAACAAGTTATAGTCTATTGGTCTGCTATAATAGAAATAGCTTTTACAATTAAATTTATTCCACACGAATCCATAATATAGTATAACTAGTTTTTAAACGTAGTTAAGTGAGTAAAAACCCAGCCAAGTGCGAGTAGAATTCGAGCTCTGACGATTCCAACTCAACGTCATACATCAGAATTTGTTACAAAATAAAACTGAACTTTCTTTCTAACGTTACAAGTAATAAGGCATATTTTCCGTTGGTATAGCAGGATTTCTCAACCACACCCCGGACACTATACAACGGACGAAAATTATTTACCTACTACTACTACATGTGTGCATAAAGTGGCAGGGTTACCTATCACTTTTGTCATACTATTACGTGGTCCTAGCGGCAACATAGCGAAAATTAGAACACGAATCTGTTATCTATCTAACAATTATATTCACTACATATTTATCGGCAATACAAATTGAAAATTCGAGAACCCTTGTGTACTATATCACATCTCATTATATTGATATAATAAATCTCTATTATATATATTACTCTGCACTAAATAAATGAAGAAAACAATTAATTATATTCTTTATTGTACAAAGAAAAGAAACATGAAACACACGTTATAATGGACATATACAAAGGTGAGCTTATCTCTATAAGAGATCTCTTCCAGCCAACCCTAGCCGTGGTGCAAAAATGAAGTCTGCGGGACTAATTGTTGTACAACAAAATTAAAAATTTAAATGTGACTAAAATATAAATGATAATAATATACATACGACAGACATACACACATACATGAACTTTATATACATAAATACATACATAAGCAGAATATATATTATAATAACCGATCATTTGTTTACAAATATGTTACCTATAAACTATCTAACGCGTTCGACAGGAAGTGCTCTTTTAATTTGTGTTTGAAAGATGCCACCGATGGACTGTCACGAATGTCAGCAGGTAGTTTATTCCACATACGAGCTGCACGTACGGTAAAAGAATTGTGAAAGAATTTGGAGTTGGATTGGGGATATAAAAGAGTTCTAGTGTCACAAGTACGTTTTGGGCGGGAATTGGGGGATAAGGGGGAAAAACGGGAACACAGATAATGAGGAAGCTGGGGGTAATTTAAAATTTTATAAAGAAGACAAAGAACGTGCATATCTCGGCGAAGTCTGATTGGGAGCCATTTCAATTTAGTCCGAAATTCAGAGACATGATCATATTTACGTAAACCGAATATGAAACGGATGGCCAGATTTTGTAGGCGCTCTAGTTTGTTAAGCAGCTCCTCAGTAACATCCAAATAACAAACATCGGCATAGTCGAGAAGAGGGAGTAGTAGGGACTGAGCAAGCATAACCTTGGTGTTGAAAGGTAAGAACAATAACTGAATGAGTCTCAGATATAAGTTTTTTACTGGCCTCGTTCCATCTTTCGGAAAACGAAAGAGACTCCTCTCGTTATCCCGTTTAGATTATGATAAACAGCCGTACACAGCACAACACACGACCATTGTAAATAGTAACGTACAATGACAACATCACAAGTTTTGTAATGAATAAATGAAAACTATATTCAAATACCAAAGCAGTTTTAGCGCGTAAACCTACAAAATATAAGTAATATTATTTTAGTACTCTGTACTGAGATTATAGTCTGTAGACTCGGGGTCCTAAACCCTGACGTTTCAGCGCAGTATCCTAAACGTCGCTTCATGGAAAAAAAAAAGAAAAGTCTAAGGTGGCAACTGACTGATATGACCCATTTATACGTCGAGTACCTATATAACCAGAAATAGAGACGAAATAATGGCCATTCATCCCTGGCAACTGAACAGGCAATTGGGGCTTGTATCACAACTCTTGTTTTTGCACTGAAATCACAAATTAGAAAGCTGAAATGGTACAGCGCCAACAACTGACCTGTGTGTACGTCTTCGTATATTCCAAAAATATTCTGTATTTATTGTAAGTAATAAAGATAATATCTCTGACTATCGGGGGCTGTTCCATTCGGTGGTGTGGAAAAAACAGCAAAAAATTAAAAAATTACGTTTTATATTTAATTACCGATGAAGTATGATTCCGTTTGTTTTGTAATTAGATGTTTTGCTGTTTTTCCGACACCACCGTATGGAACAGCCCCTCGTTGTTAGAGATATTATCTTTATTACAATAAATACAGAATATTTTTGGAACATACGGAGACGTACACACAGGCTGTGGCGCTGTACTATTTCAGTTTTCTAATTTGTGATATAAGCGCAAACTAGAGTTGATATTTAAAAGTGATATAAGGCCCATTTGTCTGATGAGTTGCCAGGGATGGATGTATTTCGTCTCTATTTCCGGTTATATACTCGATGACTCTATATAATTAGCCACATCTAATTTGTTAGCATTTTACTTGTAAATTTGAATGAATAACTAACTTGAATAATTAACAAAGCCAGTTCTTTTGACGTAATTTAAAAAAAAAAGAAGATTGAAGTTTTTGTTCAAACATTTTTAAAAACATGCTTGGTTATTTCTGTTTCTTTTGAGGTATTATTTATGCAGATATCTTATGAATTTTTGAAATTATGACTGAAAACCAAATTGAGGTTGAAAATACTTTTTTCTAACCAGTCGAATGAAACAACATTTTTGGTCAAATAAATTGTAGAGATAGACTA
Organism: Hyposmocoma kahamanoa; assembly: GCF_003589595.1. NCBI lineage: Eukaryota > Metazoa > Arthropoda > Insecta > Lepidoptera > Cosmopterigidae > Hyposmocoma > Hyposmocoma kahamanoa. The sequence continues at coordinate 34,167 of NW_020655831.1, read as the reverse complement.
ATTGTGCACGTGGACAATTATTGTAAGTACTGTACGTGTACGAAAAACATTAGCTTTTTCTCAATAAATCTTAAAATGTACGGAAAAAAAATTTTTAGACTTCGTGTGAAACAACCATGCCTGAAATGCTTATAAATAGTCTATCTAGTCTTTGCACCCATTTTCCAAAGAGCCTGTATAACCTATTATAATATATATATAACATATTATAATTATTGCTCATTGGTTGGTAGCTCCGGAAATGGTACTCCGATCCTTAATACAATATGTAATATATTTTGGATCATAGAGTTCAAAAAACAAATATGCAAGTGCCAACGGGCGGGCAGGATACAAAAAGTCTCTTGGATCATCATGTCAGAGGAAAACACAAGGAAAAAAATGAACTCTTAAGTTAGCCAACCTTTGGGGAAATCATTTGGAGACCGCGGAGACGCCCCCGAAAGCGGCCTTCTAGTCACCAACTGCACGGTGGAGCATTTCGGGCTTATTCCCGTGGTGGCGGGGCAGCCTTTTGCCCGTGGTTGGTGTGCTACTTGGACCCCCTACTGCTTGTAGTCGGCCAACGGCAAGATCTTGCATCCCGCTACCCTCCAGAATGAGTTACCCGGTACAACTAATTGAGAGTCCTAAACCGGTGCTAAGCGAAGCAACAAACACCCTCACATCCCCCAAAGGCACTGGTGTTGATACAAGTAGTGTCCTTGCCCGCTAGGGGGTACATTCCAACCACCTCAAAACGTCGTGAAGAGAGCGCTGTAAAACAATAAGTCCACCGAAAATCTAAATCGTTTTAATTACCAACTGCAGCCAAGGCTTCAATCGACACTTAATTATTGTCCTACGTAATTTTTAAACGAAGCATTTTTTATTTCAGAAGTCTGCACCTGGACTGAATGTACTCCATTCCAAGAGCCACATTGCAATAAAGATACTTGCAATCCCTCATCGAAGAAACAGTGGTTATCAGCGAAACTGTTAAACACTTCGGCGTCATAAGGTAATAAAAAGTATCAAAATTTGATATACAACATTAATTATGGCAGCCAACGCAGATCGCGTATGTATAACTAATGAAGATAATGCTGTACCGTCAACCAGTTCAGCTACTGTAAGAGAGTCATGTAAGGATGAAACGACATGTGATGCACCAGAACAACCTAAAAATAAAATTGGGAAGACGACCATGAAATCCAAAAAAGAAAAAAGAAAAGAAAAGAAAGATAACCAGCAGAAACACACTAACGTCATAGGTACAGGCCAATTATACAGAGGCAGCGGTATAAAAAACACCTTACATGGTGTTAGTTACCAAATAAAGCTGTCAATGTTTTTCATTGTACGCGGTCTGAAACAAGCCTGTGCGTTTCAAGTAGCTACTGAGGTGGAAGCAGCCGATAAGCTTGACGACTTAGTGTTTTTGTACGACAAAGATGAAATCGGATTTTTTCAAGCAAAACATAGACGTAATGAAAATTTTAAAATTGTAGAACAGCATTTATTAAACAGGAAAGGTGATTTTAGTATTAAAAAATATTTTCATTCCTATAATAAAATCTTGAATGAAAAAAAATTTGAAGATATTTTAAAAGGCAGAAACGTGATACTTATACTGAACACGAACATTGGTATCGATGAGGCCGTTTTAAAAAATTTTGAACCTGTAAAAGACTCGTCAACACTATCAAAAAACAAGATATTAGCCTTGGGCACTAAAGAAGAACTGAAAAATTACTATATTATTAAAAAAGAATCAAGTTTATACGATAAACTGCTGGTCCACTTGTTAGAAAAGTCGGAACCACCGACGCGAGTGGCTGAGAATCTTGCGAAGGCAGTAGCAAATAACAATAAAAAAAGTATCAAGACGAACGAGTTACTTGACGAACACCGCGACTGGTTACTAGCTAATGTTTTAGAAGTTAGTAAGGCACAAAATACGAAGAAGAAGAAGAAAAAGAAGAACAAGAAAGAAGAAGACATAACACAAACTAGATATTTTGTAACATTTAGAGAAAGCTTTTTAACCGGAACAGAGCAAAACGCGTTAAATTTTAGGAATATCTTCTGCGAGACTTATTTGAAGCAAATGGGAAAAGACAAATGGGAAGAAGGAGATTTGTTAGGAATCAAATTTCAAGTACCTAGAAGTTTTGCGTTGCCTAAAAATGCAAAAAGTGGACAAGTTCCTGTGAGCATGTTTCTTGACAGACTAGTGTTTGCGGTGAAACAATTGAATGAGGTCAAACTTGGAGAAGTAATCGAAAAAGAAATTGGTGATTATATGGGAGATAGGGACCGACAATCAATATTTTGCAAATTCCATTCATACATACTAGATTGGGCAAAGCAGCCAGTAGGTCGATACCTGACAAACGAGGATGTAGAGCGACAATTCGCCGCATGGGGATACGACACTTTAAATTTTATCAAAATGTATGACGTCACAAAGCTCAAGTGCTCTTTTAAAGAAGATAATGAGATGATCGAGAAACTATCAAACTTTTTAAGTACGGAAAACAACGCACACTCAATGCACGACGTGCTCTGTCTGTATTACAGAGAAACGCTGTTTAGCAAAATCAAAGTATGTCAAGCTTTTAAAGCTTTTTTTGAGAAGAATATTGATCAACAATTTATATTTTGTGATATTAGAGATCTGATTGAATTTACGGATACGAAAATGTGTCCTGTGAAGGCATTCAGTTCACAAACATGTAACGTTGTGTTTGTATCACTTCAAGATTCTGAATTAAATAAGGCTGAGATAAAAATACTGCGTCGATTGTCAAAAGTCATAATCGAACGTAATCGCATAGCTGAGCAACAAGCATCAAATAATCAACGAAAACGCCTCATAATATCTATTTCCGAAAAAATAAATTTCAAGATTATCAAAAAAATTTCTTTTAGAAAACTAGAAATCAAAAGCTTGACTCTAAAATACTTTAATACTAGCTTCAGTGAACTCGATAAAAAATCGAGAAACCAGTTAAAAGAAAATGGCTGTATAAAACTCCATAGTAACTCTATCACAGGTATACTTTCGGAAGAGGAGTTGGACCGGTATGTACAAGACGAAATATTATTGAAGCTTATTTCAAATGAATTAGAAATAAGCAACGCCATTATAGACAGAAATCATTATAATAAAGTCAAGGAATATTACGCCCACCGTTCTTTGTTACCCGTAACCGTGGCTCAGGGCATCAAAAAAGATAGTCTATTTCATTTAGTACGAGATCATACATCACACGGGGACATTAAAAATCAAGAAGTTGTTGTTGTTTCTTCAGACGAAAAGTTATTTGATGATTTTTGTAAAAAATATGATAATGTGCATTGGCTACAGGAAATAAACAATATTTTTTTCTGGATTACATCACATGGAGGTCTGACAAATCTTCGCAAGCATGTTAAAGAGACAGATCCAGGCCTTTATTCAGATTCAAATATTGATTCAGATTCAGATATTGATTCACATTCAGATATTGATTCAGATTCAGAGATTGCCGCACACAAGGACGCCTGTTCAGATACAGATTCACATCGTGATTCAGGTTCAGTTTCCGACCTTGATCAAGACGAAAAAGTCAAAATTTATATTCCTGTTACAAATATTAGGGATGTGAAAAACGATGTCGTTGTAATTAGAGCTAGCCCAGGAATGGGTAAATCAATATTGCTATCACACATAGCAGAACAATCGAAGAAAGAGGATAATTCATTTGTAGTTTTTAAGACCAACCTAGCAGAGACCACTGACAAACTCCTAAATCTAAATGCAGAAGAAAATGTGACACTCGAGGAAGCAATACACTTCCTCTTCATTAGTACACAAATTGAACGATTTCGAATTAAAGAAAGCGAAAGTGCTGTGAAGCTTTTAACTGTCCAGGAAGACGGAAGCATAGCATTTTCACCTAATAACAATTTTGATAACTGGGCTCACTTGCGTGCAAGGGTTTTTTGTAATTTGTACAATACAAAAAAAATCGTGTTGTTACTTGATGGTTTTGATAAGACAGAGCTACACAAACGTAAAACAACTTTAAATATTTTAAAAAGGCTAAAGCATAGCAAGGTGCGTAAAATGTGGGTAACCACTCGTCCATACAGCATCACAACAGACTTAGAACCTTATTTGGAAACTTTCGCATACACATTGAAACCTCTGTCAAAAAATGCGCAGTTAACATTTTTCCAAAATTTTTGGAAACATAATATCAAATATTCATCTACTGAAATACGATTACGTGTGAAGATTTTTTTGGAGTTACTAGTTACAAATACTTTTTGTGCTCTACATAAGACTGCCAGAGAGCAGAACCCAAAGGAAAGGGTTGCGACTAGTTTCATGGGTATGCCACTGCACTGTTACATGTTGGCTAAGGTATTAAAGAACGATTTTGAAGAGACAATAAATGGAAACAAAGACTATGAAGGGAAACAGGAAACTCCAACAATTTTTGACTTATTTTCGAACTTTTTTGACATAAAATTCCATGAAATCCTGAACTCAAACAAGCCGGAAACTTTATTACTTAGAAACGAGAAGGAAATTGCACAAAGCGAGCTTGGTAAGTTGGCTCTGTTACAGATATTTGGAGAAAAGCTCCCTGCAGAATTGGTTTCAGACGAAGAGAGAATTGTACTCAAAAATAAAGTAAACAATGGACAGGAAAGGACTGGTATTGTCATGAACATAGTTAACAATGTGCCTCAATTTGTGCACCGATTGTATGCAGAATATTTTGCAGCACATTATTTGGCAGAAGTGTTGAACTCTAATAATAATAAAAAAAAGGAAGCAGCAAACTCACTATTATACAATAGTGATACTAGCAAATTAGAATCTTACCAAGCCTTGATTACATTTTTAAACTACATTGTTCCTTCGGAAAAAGACAGCAAAGACGAGAAAGAGTGTTGGCCGCCACTTGTGGAGATAATACAAAACTGTCAGAAACTGAAAATTTGAACGAAATCATAACGAAATATTTGATCTTCTTGACAGGACACCAATGCATCTCATTGCTTTTCATATGCAGTGTTTTAATAGACAATTATTTCTGTAATTTTATTCAGTACGCAATGAGGGAGCCTTCACCTGACAAACTTTTTAAGTGTTAGATAAATATATTTTATACATTGACTTACAAATAAATGGACGACGGGTCTAATACAAAAACCACGAAAAAAATGTCCCAAGTCAACCTATTCGAAATTTAAATTGTAATGTCATCGCAGTATCGCGCTGTCAGTAGAACAAATGAAGACTAAAGCGGAGTGTGGCGCTCTGTATACGATTTTAGCGCCTTACAAGTGCGGACACTTTTTAGCGCGGACCCGACGTCCATATAATTGTAAGTCAATGATTTTATAGAACATCTGTAATATAATATTCGTTATATTAAAATACACATATTCCGATATGTACAAATATGTTATTGACAATTTACCCTAGAAAGATTATCATATTTCATAGTATGTTAAAGATAATCATACGTCGATTCGACGTGTGAACTTTTAAGTATACATAATTTTGATTGTGTATATGTATAATTTGTTGTGACTGCCACGCAGAGGTCCCAGGCCGGGAGAAATATTTGTGTGGCCTACATTTGTTTCTCTCGTGAGTTTGGGTGTAATTTGTGGTTGTCTATGTGTCTGTCTAACAGGAGTATTTTAAAGTTATTAAATATATGTATATTAATACATTTTAAAGGCAGAAAGATAAAGAAGTATGCTGGGCGTCAATCTTTGATAAATTGTTGTCATTAACTAACTAACCGTAAAATCTACAGTCCATAACAATAACCTTTCGTTGCATGGTTTCATTAATGTATATGAATATTTTATATGGAACACGTTATTACAATAAGATTCCGGAGCATATATTAAGATTATCATGTCCTAAGTTTAAAAACTACATTTAAAATTGTTTGTTGTTTGTTTGAAATTGTGTTCAATGTTTTGTTGAAAATATTTAATTGAAAAGTTATACCTATTGCAAAATCGAAGAGTATGTGTTAGATTAAGATTTATGGAAAGACGACATGAGTCTAGATTTCACACTAATATGTTTCAAATCCATAGCATTTAAGTTTATTTGAAAAGAGCAATCCCATAGTTTCTTGCTCGCTCTTCTCAGGGAAGTCAGCATAGTGACCGAGCAGCAGCTTAAAAGTAACGTTTTCAAGCATTGACTTACAATTATATGGACGTCGGGTCCGCGCTAAAAAGTGTCCGAACTTGTAAGGCGTTAAAATCGTATACAGAGCGTCAAACTCCGCTTTAGTGTTCATTTGTTCGACTGACAGCGCGATACTGCGATGACATTACATTTTAAATTCTACGTTTTAGCTTTTTCATATTCCTTTACATGTCACTACGTTTAAATAGGTTGACTTGGGACATTTTTTTCGTGGTTTTTGTATCAGACCCGTCGTCCATTTATTTGTAAGTCAATGTTATCAAGTGTAAATTTTACGTATGGAATAAATGATTACGTGTCGATAAGTGAGGTGGCACCGGGCACGCAAAGTAGCTACACTTGTGTCCTCTATTTAGATATATGTGAATTTAATTAATAAACTTTTATCAATTTCTAATTATATTATTATTGGTCAAAATTGTAAGTGTTTGTTTTTTTTTAAATTAAACATAAGTCATGTTTAGTACATGTTTTTAGTACGCGTTTACCTCTAACTGTTTATGGAATTACATCGCTTGTAACGGAATGATAAGATACCATAAGTAATATTGTACACAGACGTTGGTGTATAAATATATAAATAAATAAAATGTCTGTGCATCGAACACTAAAGGTGTTTTGAGGCAGGCGTATACACCTTACGAATTCGATGGAGTTGAGTTGTATTATAATAATTTCTTTGGGTGTCGCCCGTTTACTCGCACTGTAATACCTGATTCGCATAATTCGACTGTAAATATATTGCAAATTAATAAATTATAAGTAAATAATTTGTTAATTAATAAATGTACATAAAAAATTGTAAGTCATTGGCAAATTTTCGTCAGTCGTTTGATTTCTGACCCTAACATACTGTATTATAATCGAGTAAAACAAGCAGGAGTGGAGGACTGCGTTAGTTAGAAATTATCCATTACTTATTATGATTATTATTGTGTGGCGATATATCGCATAAAAGAGGAATGCCTCTACGTTAAAAAAAGTTAAATTAACTGTCAGTTATTGTAATTCAAACACTTTTTATTTAAGAGCTACGACCTGACTTATGGGAAATAATAAGTTTTCAGAAAAAGAATTGAATTGCGTGTAACGTTGGACCAACATGGTCGTTGTATTGCTGGCTTTATAAAATAAGAATTTTTAGAGTTGTCAGTAGGAAAAAATCGAATATGGATAATTTTGTTTTCAGGAACTGAGAATGCCTAATAAATGAGTCTTGTTTAATCTAAATTAAATATAAAAATATTTACCAATAAACCTGGAATGGAAATGGAATTGCATTATCATGTAATCTAGTTGCATTCAAAGTTATGTTAAAATTTAACTCTTCAAAATGAAGCGAATAAATGAAAATGGTCTTTGATTCAATGTTTATATTCGGCACTATTATACGGCGGTATGATTTCTTACCATTCTTTTTTCTTTTTTGATTTGTAGGTAAACTTGAAATAGAAAAAACAATAATAATAAAATAATAAAAGCCTCGTAGTGAATTATTTTAGTAACAAAATATCGATAATATGTACGCTTCCAAGAACAACACTATCTCAAAATAATCGTTAACAACAATCATCAAAATATACAAACAAACAGGCAATCTGAAGAAACCAAAGCAAAATTTGGCAAGATTTACTAAGAACTATTTAAATATGTATAATTACATGAGATATTTGGGTTTTGCGTGTGATTTATAGACAGAAAAATAACATGTGCCTGTACAATGTTACATTCGGTCGATTTTCGCTGTTTCAAATTCCATATCCCGTAATGCTGCGAATTTTTATTAATACTTAATTGTTCTCACTGTCAATATTTTTGTCCATTTTATTACAATACATGCAAATAATTC
>NW_020655831.1:0-21101 GCF_003589595.1 Hyposmocoma kahamanoa | reverse complement strand
GTTTTTCTTTAACGAGAAGGTTTAGGCCATCGTCTACCACACTGGCCCAATGGGAATTGGGGAGTTTATACGTCTTTGAAGAGTATTTTCAACGTTCTTCTTTCTATTTCTTTCGATCCTCAATAATATATCGCTGCTTTTCAGAAATAGTGGCTTGAACCAAAGTAGTTTAAATTTGTCGTTGTAACACAGTTGCATTTAGAATGTGCTAAATTGTATTGTGAAAAAAAAACACGCTTTTTATTGGTTAAAATAAACATGTTGCAAGATATTGTAATTAGATGTTTTGCTGTTTTTCCACCGAATGGACCAGCCCCTCATTGTTAGAGATATTATCTTTGTTACAATAAATACGGAATATTTCTGGAATATACGGAGACGTACAAAAAAATTATCGTTCGGTGTACAGAACTTTAATGATTTTTTTCATTTCAGTAGCAAGTACCATAGACAATGGAATTTTGATTCAGAACTTAAAAGAGCTCCTATAAGATACTGTTCATGAAATTATAATTAACATTATATATATAGTACAGGAAAAAGTATATTTCGAAACGGAAGCTAGGACTGAGAAAAGCGACTCACGATCATGCTCCTTGTACGCTTGACGTGCGCCTCGGTCTTAGACAGACAACCGAACTGCGGTGCCACCGCCAGCTCCTCCGGCGACACCGCCTCCTCCAGCGCCTACGGTGGTGGATCAAGCAATATTAAGGTGATGACGCCTGTCGCCGACAAGCACCACTATTCGACATCTTTTTTACCCGACTGCGAGAGGATTATGTTTTCCAAGTGTATGTATGCATGTCCATTTGTTTTTCACGCTGTACAGCCCTAAACGACTTGATGGATTTTGACATATGACGAGTCGTTAGATTCGTCTTGATTGTGGGAGTGTCGTAGGTTATAAAAAATAATCAAAATAGTGAGGGGGTATATTTTTTTATCTTTCCAGCTAAATATTATTGCAGTCGGGATTTTGTTTTTTTTTTTCAATAATTTTTAGACTTGTTAAATTAATTTCTAATAATCAAATTTCTAATAAACTGGGTGTTCATTATTGGTGAGTGTCGATTACTGGTCAGTCAATGTTTAGTATGCAAGTAGCTACAGATGCGTGTGTGTGTGTGTGTGTGTGTGTGCGTGTGCGTGTGTGTGTGTTCGTTTGTGTGTGCGTGTGTGTGTGTGTGGAGTGCGTGTATATGAGCATATGTAGTATATAATATGTTTGAACTTTCTAATCACTGTAGCCATAGAAAATAAAAATATCTAATTACCGTTTTCATATAATATTGATGTCTTAATAACTCGAAAACTACATTAACGACATATTGATAGTTTAGCTTAACGTTGTTCAAAAATGTGTAAAATATTTCAATGTTATTGGGTATAATAAGCGAGAAAAAAAATGGTTAAGAACGGTAATTAGGCCACAAAGAGGCGGCCGCGGAAGCTTCCGGGCGCCGGAATTTTTGTAATGTACGAGTTTATACGAATCCTGGCACACAGAAACGCGCGGCCTACACGGATTCCGCGGACGCCTCTGTGTGGCCAGAGCATTAATTGTGAGAATAGCAGTATATATATATATATATATATATACATGTATGTATATTGCGTAAACTACAAAGTCTAGGTCTAAGTCCGTATCAGACATGTGTTATTCGCAAGACTAGTGGTATAGCAACTTCATAAGTTAACGTGACAATGGAATAAGGGTTCTTTTCAAAAAAAAAAAAATGATTTACTTACCGTTGTTCCATATAAGTGAGGCGGCATTTTATCAGTCTTGTCTCGAATATCTAGAAGCGCCTTAGTCTCCATTAAAAGAGTGACATTAGGTTTATATTTATTAATAACAGCATAATGTAGAGCTGTTCTTTCTCTTGAATCTACTACGTCCACTAAACGAGGAAATTTTGACAATAATATTGAAGCGACGTGGTAAGTCTTCGTTAATAAGAAAACAATTTTGTTGCAATCGTCATCATTATGAGTTGACAACGTGAAAAGGTCTGTTTTCGCAATAAGATCCTCTTTTTCGTCCCAGGCTTCCATGTAATATAGGGCTATTACTTCACTGTCAGGAACTGGCAAAATTGGTGCGTCATTGCTAATGCGTAATTGATGTAATAGAACATATCTCAATATAAGTCTCATAACTTTGGAATCTATTTTTTCTACAGCGTTAGGGAAAGTCGGGCAAGATGGAAGTGTGTCATCAGGTTCTTCAGGGAAACACAAATATTCTTTTACATGTTTGTTTATGTGTTTCAAACTGCTTTGAAAAATATTCATATTACATGTCTGTACACGAAGCATTGCTTCATTAAACCTGTATGTCAACATATCATAGGTTACGTCAACAAACAATTTGTTAATAAGGTCCTCAGACGTTTCACCTTGATTGTCTTGTATATCAATACGAGCACCGAGTTTTAATAGAAAACAAACACTATTCAATTCATCATAGAAATTGGAATGATCTTTTTGATTTAGATAATTTTCCAGAATGTAATGTAGCGCTGTTTTACAGTATATATCTTGAGTGTTGACGTCTGCCCAATTCAAAGGCGCATATTGTTGTATCCAGCCATAGATGTAAGGATTTCTTAAAATGAACAGCATTAATGGTGTTCGACAAGAAGTGTCTGGTGTGACGTCGTGTAAACAATGAATAAAAAATGGAAACTTTTCCAAACTTATATTTCCTTCTTCTTCTTTACTGAAACTCATTGCCAAATAGTGCGCAGGTGTCCACGTAAAAAGTGCGTCAGGCGTACATTTGCTCATTGACAGAAGCTGAATAAAATTATGGAAATAGTAGTATATTGTTGTTGCTGTTGGTAAGTTTGCTTTTCGATAAAGGTCAAGAAACTTCTTCAATACATCGCATAAGTTAATAGCAATGAGATGCATCGGTGTCCTGTTAAGAGGATCAAGTATTTCGTTCACGTTTTCGGTTTCTGTCAGTTTCTGAATATTTCCACGAATAGCGGCATCAAAAATCTCTTTGTTCTTGCTTCTTGAAACAACTATGTAGTTGAAGAAGGTAAACAGGGTATAATAATATTCTAAGTTTTTAGTAACACTAGAATATAATAGTGACCTAGCTGCTTCCTTTCTATTATTTTCAACAGTACTTAGCAATACTTCTGCCAAATGATGTGCTGCAAAATATTCTGCAAACGTTCGGTGCACAAATCGAGGTTTATTGTCAACAATTTCTGTGACAATACCGGTTTTTTCATTTCCGCTGTTTACACTATTTACAAGCGTAATTTTTTCTTCATCCGGAACCAATTCTGCAAGTAGCTCTTTATCAAATATCTGTAATAGAGCCAACTTACCAAGATTGTCTGCAAATTTCTTTTTCTCGCGAAGTGTTATATTTTTTGGTTGCCTTAAGTTTTCATTGTGCATTTCATAGAATTTTTCATCAAAAATCATTGAATACAAATCATAAATTGTGAGTGATATAATAGCGGAGTTGTCGTCAATGTCTTGCGAGCAAAATTTTGTAAAATCGTTGGTTAATACCTTAGCCAACATGTAACAGTGCATTGGTACACCCATCAAACTCGCAATCTTCTTTTTACTTTGGTTCTGCGTTCTGTCAGCCTCATGAAGAGCAGAAAAAATAGTCATATCTAATGATTTTAAAAATCCTTTCACAAGTGATCGTATTTCAGTATGTCGAGATTTTATCTTACTTCTCCAGAAATTTTCACAAAATTTGAAGACCTCATTTTCTGACAGAGGTCTCAGTGTGTAAGCGAAGGTTTCCAAACAATGTTCTATCTCTTTCATGACGGCGTATGGACGAGTGGTGACCCACATTTTACGTACCTTGGTTTGTTTTAGCGTCTCTAGAAGTTTCAATGCTGCTTTGTAATACTCTGGCGCTATCTCATCAAAACCATCAAGTAATAACACAATTTTTTCTTTATTGTACAAATTACAAAATACCATTGCACGCAATTGATCCAAGGGACCGAAACGGGCGTTAGATGAAAAGGCTATGCTTCCATTTTCCTGGACAGTTAAAAGGCTAAATGTACTTTCGCTTTCTTCTATTTGAGATGATTCAATTTGTGTACTAATAAAGAGGAAGTGTATTGCTTGTTCGAGTGTCACATTTTCTTTCAGGCTTTCGAGTTTATCAATGGCACCTGTTAGGTTGGTCTTAATAACTAAGACAGGATTATCCTCTTTCTTCGATTGTTCTGCTAAATGTGATAGCAAGATTGATTTGCCCATTCCCGGGAAACCGCTAATAAGAACTACATCGTTTTTCACATCACTAACATTTGTGACAGGGATGTACATTTTAGGTTTCTCGTCTAGATCAAGGTCCGAAACTGAATCTAAATCACGATATGAACCTGTATCTGAATCAGAATCCGTGAATGCGTCAAGATATGAATCTGAATCAATATCTGAATCTGAATCATTATTTGAATCTGAATCAAGGCCTGAATCTTGCTTTGCAACATACTTGCGAATATTTGTCAGAGTACCTTGTGATGTAATCCAGAAAAGGATATGGTTTTTTTCCTTTAGCCAATGCACATTAACATACATTTTACGAAAAGAATCAAATAACTTTTTGTCTGAAGAAACAACAACAATCTCTTGATTTGTAATTGCTCCGTGTGGTGTATACCCTCGGACTAAGTGAAATAGACTATCTTTTTCGATGCCCTGATCCACGATTACAGGCAACAAGGAACGGTTAATGTAATATTGCTTTACTTCTTCATTATATTGATTTATTTCTAGCAAAGTGTCGTTTATTTCTAATTCATTTGAAATAAATTTTGACAGCATTTCATCTCGCATGCAAAGGTTTAACTCGTATTCTGAAAGTACGCCTGTTATGTGGTTACCGTGGAGTTTTATACAACCATTTTTCGTCAGGTGTCGCCTGGATTTTTCATCAAGCTTACAAAAACTGTTGTTAAAGTCATCCAGAAACAAGCTTCTGATTTCTTGGTTGTTGCAGTAAATTTTTTTTATAAACTCGTGCTTTAGTTTTTCGGGAACGGACATTATGAGGCGTTTTTGTCGTTTATTTGATGTCGGATGTTTAGCTGTGCCATTACACTCGATCACGACTTGTAATAATCGCTGTAGTATTTTTGCTTCAGCATTATTTAATTCACAATCTTGAAGTGATACAAACAGAGTGTTACATGTTTGTGAACGGAACGCCTTCACAGGACACATTTTGGTATTCTCAAATTCAATCAAGTCTTTAATATCACAAAATATAAATTGATGATTTATATTTTCTCGAGAGAAAGTTTCAAAAACTTGGCATAATTTGATTTTGCTAAACAGCGCTTCTTCAGAATAAAGGCAAAGTACGTCGTGTGTCGTGTGTGTGTCGTTTTTGGTACTTAAGAAGTTTGATAGATTTTTAATCACCTCATTGCTTTCTTCAAAAGCACACTTGTACTTTTTGACGTCCTCCATTCTGATTACGTTTAAAGTTTCGTATCCCCATACGGCGAATTGTCGCTCTACATCCAAGTTTGTCAGATATCGACCTTCTTTCTGTTTCGCCCAATCCTGAATGTATGATTGAAATTTGCAAGTTATTGATTGTCGGTCCTTATGTTCCATGTAATCACCAATTTCTATTGCAATTTTATCTCCAAGCTCGATCTCGTTTATTTGGTTCACCGCAAACACTAATCTGTCCAGAAATGTTCTCACTTCATTTTGATTACCTTTTGCATTTTTATTTTTAGGCACCGCAAAACTTCTAGATACTTGAAATTTGATTCCTAACAAATCTTCTTCTTCCCATTTGTCTTTTCCCATTTGCTTCAAATAAGTCTCGTAGAAGATCTTCCTAAAATTTAACGTGTTCTGCTCTGTTCCAGTTAAAAAGCTTTCTCTAAATGTCACAAAATATCTAATTTGTGTTTTATTGTCTTCCTTACCAACTTCTAAAACATTAGCTAGTAACCAATCACGGTGTCTGTTAAGTAAGTCGTTCGTCTTGATACTTTTTTCATTTTTATTTGCTACTGCCTTCGCAATATTCTCAGCCACTCGCGTCGGTGGCTCCAACTTTTCTAACAAGTGGACCAGCAGTTTAGCGTACAAATCTGATCCTTTTTTAATAACATAGTAATTTTTCCGGTCTTGTTCTGTGCTCAAGTCTAATATCTTGTTTCTTGATAGTGTTGATGAATCTCTTACAGGTTCAAAACTTTCTAAAACTGATTCGTCGATACCAATGTTCGTGTTCAGTATTAGTATCACGTTTCTGCCTTTTAAAACATTTTCGAGTTGTTTTTCATTCAGTATTTTAATATAGGACTGAAAATATCTTGCAATACTAAAACCACCTTCGGTGTTTAATAACTGCCCTTCTGTTATTTTAAATTTCTCGTTAAGTCTATGTGTGACTTGAAAAAAACCGATCTCGTCTTTCTCATACAAGAACAATAAATGGTCAAACTGAGCGGCTGCCATGACCTCATTAGCTACTTCAAATGCACAAGCTTTTTTCAGGCCACGAAGAATGTAAAGCATTATCAACTTTATTTGGTAGCTAACACTATGAAATATGTGTTTTGTATTGTATAATGGTCCTGTGCCACATAAGTGAGCCGGCGTTTCATCAGACTTGTCTCGGATATCAACACGCGCCTTACTCTTCATTAAAAAAGCAACCAAATCTTCATTTTTAATTTGATCAGCATAATGCAAGGCCGTGCTGCCTTTGGAATCTTTGGAATCTTTGGTATTCACTGCGTACGGGTAATGTGATATAAAGTCTGCGTCGATTTGTGTCCGTGTTTCGAATAAAATATTAGCAATATGATGCATCGGTGTCCTCTTAATAAGATCAAATATTTCGTTCACGTTTTCGGTTTCTGGCAGTTTTTGAATAATTCCATGAATGGCTGCCTCAAAAAACTCATTGTCTTTGCTTTTTGAAGCGACAATGTAGATAATGAAAATGAAAAGGCCACAGTAATATTCTAAGTTTCCGGTAATACTATTATATAATAGTGACTTAGCTGCTTCCTTTCTTTTATTTTCTTCAGAGCTCAACACTTCTGCCAAATTATGTGCTGCAAAATATTCTGCAAACGTTCGGTGCATAAATTGAGGTTTATTGCCAACAACTTCTGTGACAATACCGGTTTTCTCATCTCCGCTGTTTACACTATTTATGAGCGTAATCCTGTCGTCATCTGGAACCAGTTCTGTAAGGAGCTCTTTGTCGAATATCTGTAATAGAGCTAACTTACCGAGGTTCCTTTCCGCCATTTTCTTTTTTTCTCGAAGTAATAAATATTTCGGATCCCTTAAATCTTCATTGCAGAGGATTTCATTGAATTTTATGTCAAAAAATTTTGAATATAAATCCAAAATTGTTATTGATGTAACAGCGGGAGCATCATCAATGTTTTGCGTTTTTTTATCATCAATTAATTTTGTAAAATCTTTGGTTAATACCTTAGCCAACATCTGACAGTGCAGTGGCACACCCATGAAACTCTCAATCCTTTTATTTGGGTTCCGTTTTCTGTCAGTCTCATGTAGAATAGAAAAAGTACTCATATCTAAAGACTTCAAAAAATCCTTCAGAAGTGATTGTATTTCAGTATGTCGAGATTTGATCTTATGTTTCCAGAAATTTTCGAAAAATTTTAACTGATCATGTTCTGACAGAGGTTTCATTGTGTAAGCGAAGGTTTCCAAACAATGTTCTAAATTATTTACGCCGGAAAATGGAGGAGTGGTGACCCACATTTTACGCACCTTGCTTTGCTTTAGCGTCTCAAAAAGTTTCATTGTTGTTTGGCAATAGTCTGGGGCTATCTCTTCAAAACCGTCAAGCAATAACACGATTTTTTCTTTATTGTACAAATTACAAAATATCATTGCACGCAATTGATCCAAGGGACCAAAACGAGTGTTAGGTGAAAAGGCTAAGCTTCCATTTTCTTGGACGGTTAAAAGGCTAAATGCACTATCGCTTTCTACTATTTGAGATGATTCAATTTGTGTACTAACAAAGAGGAAGTGTATTGCTTTTTCGAGTGTCACATTTTCTTTCGCGTTTAGGCTTTCGAGTTTGTCAATGGTACCTGTTAGGTTGGTCTTGATAACTAAGAAAGAATTATCCTCTTTCTTAGATTGTTCTTCTATATGTGATAGCAAGATTGATTTACCCATTCCCGGGTAAGCACTAATAAGAACTACATCGTTTTTCACATCACTAACATTTGTGACAGGGATGTACATTTTAGGGTTCCAATCTAGATCAAGGCCCGGATCTTGCTCTGTAACATACTTGCGAAGATTTGTAAGTGTGCCTTGAGACGTAATCCAGATATATTTATTATTTGTTTCCATTAGCCAATGCACATGATTATATATTTTACGAAAATAATCAAATAATTTCTCGTCTGAAGAAACAACAACAATCTCTTTATTTTTAAGGTCCCCTTGTAGTGTATCTTGTAGTGTATATTCTCGTACTAAGATAAATAGAGTATCTTTTTCGATGCCTTGATCCACGATTACATGCAGCAAAGAACGGTTTATGTAATATTGCTGGACTTCTTCATTATATTGATTTCTTTCTACTATAGCGTCGTTTATTTCTAATTCATTTGAAATGAATTTTGATAATATTTCACCTCGCATACAAAGGTCTAACTCATTTTTAGAAAGCAAATCTGTTATATATTTACCACGGAGCTTTATACGACCTGTTTTTGCCAGTTGTTGTTTCGATTTTTCATCCAGCTCGCTAAATATGTTGTTAAAGTCATCCAGAAATAGGATTTTTACTTCTTGGTTGTTCAAACAATTTTTTTCGATAAACTTGGACTTTAGATTTTCGGGGATAAACATTATGAGGCGTTTTAGTTGTTTATTTGATGGTGGTTGTTCAGCTATGCGATTCCGCTCGATTGCGACTTGTAACAATCGATGTAGTATATTTAACTCAGCATTATTTAATTGACAATCTTGAAGTGATACAAACAGTGTGTTACATGTTTGTGAACTGAAAGCCTTCACAGGGCATGTTTTCGTATTCTCAAATTCAATCAAGTCTTTCATATCACAAAATATAAATTGATGATTTATATTTTCCCGAGAGAAAGTTTCAAAAACTTGGCATAATTTGATTTTGCTAAACAGCGCTTCTTCAGAATAAAGGCAGAGTACGTCGTGTATCGTGTGTGTGTCGTTTTTGGTACTTAAGAAGTTTGATAGATTTTTAATCACCTCATTACTTTCTTTAAAAGTACACTTATACTTTTTGATGTCCTCCATTCTGATTTGGCTTAATCTTTCGTATCCCCATGCGGCGAACTGTCGCTCTACATCCAAGTTTGTTAGATATCGACTTTCTTTCTGTTTCACCCAATCCTGAATGTATGATTGAAATTTGGAAGCTATTGATTGTTGGTCCTTATGTCCCATGTAATCACCAATTTCTTCTGCAATTTTATCTCCAAGCTCGGTCTCATTTGATTGTTTCACCGCAAACACGAGTCTGTCAAGAAATGTGCTCACTTTATCTTGTCCACTTTTTGGGTTTTTATTTTTAGGCGCCGCGAATCTACTAGGTACCTTAAATTTGACATTTGACAAATTTATCTGTATGCTCGTCTGATCGTCTTTTTTTGTTTGCTCCAAATAAGTCTTTGAGAAAGACTTCATAAAATTTAACACGTTTTGTTCTGAACCGGTTAAAAAGCTATCTCTAAATGTCACAAAATAACTAACTTGTGTTTTATTGTCTTCCTTACCAACTTCGAAAACATTAGCTAGTAACCAGTCACGGTGTGCGTCAAGTAACTCGTTCGTCTTGATACTTTTTTTATTGTTATTTGCTACTGCCTTCGCAAGATTCTCAGCCACTCGCGGCGGTGGTTCCGACTTTTCTAACAAGTGGACCAGCAGTTTAGCGTATAAATCTGATTCTTTTTTAATAACATAGTAATTTTTCAGTTCTTCTTTAGTGCCCAAGGCTAATATCTTGTTTTCTGATAGTGTTGACGAGTTTTTTACAAGTTCTAAATTTTCTAAAACGGCCTCATCGATACCAGTGTTCGTATTCAGTATAAGTATCATGTTTCTGCCTTTTAAAATATCTTCAAGTTTTTTTTCATTCAATATTTTATTATAGGAATGAAAATATTTTTTAATACTAAATTCACCTGTCCTGTTTAATAAATGCTCTTCTACAATTTTAAAATTTTCGTCACGTAATTTTCGTTTTGCTTGAAAAAATCCGATTTCATCTTTGTCGTACAAAAACACTAAGTCGTCAAGCTTATCGGCTGCTTCCACCTGAGTAGCTACTTGAAACGCACAGGCTTGTTTGAGACCGCGTACAATGTTCAACATTGACAGCTTTATTTGGTAAATAACACCATGAAAGGTGTTTTTTATACCTCCGCCTGTGTATAATTGGCCTGTACCTATGACGTCAGTGTATTTCTGCTGGTTATCTGATTTCGTGGTCTTCTCCTTAAATTTAGTTTTAGATTGTTCTGATGCATCACTAGTAGTTTCATCCTTGCGCGACTCTCTTAGATCAGCTGAACTGGTTGACGGCACAGCTTTGTCTTCATCAGTTGTGCTTTCGCAGTCTACGTTAATTGTATTCGCTGACATAATTAATATTTCACTTGTGTGTCAAATTTTCATACTATTTTATTGGCTTTTTGTTGTCTTATGACGCCGACGAAGCTTCGTTAGTAACAGCAATCTCTTCGGTGCGGTATTGGAAGTATTTTTATTGTATTATGGTTTTTGGAATTGTTTATATCCAGTCCAGGTGCCGCGTTCTGAAATGAAAAATGCTTCGTTTAAATATTACTTAGTAATAGTCGTTTGTTGGCTTGGCTGCCGTACTCAATTCAAACGATTTCGATGTTCGGTGGCTTTAATATATGTGAGGTGCTCACATCACAACGGCTTCGCCTAATATATTTGCTAACAGAATGGTGGCCACAATGTTCGGCGCTAGAGCAACTGCACTATGGGCAACGTCTCGTCCCACACCGCGCAGTCCGTTGATACCTGAGCGCCTGAACAGTGAACCTATTTACGCTTACATTTTGCTCTGTGTCATATTTACCACTTGCATATTTGCATTTTGTGCCTTTGTGATCGTAAATACGTTAGATGTTGTATCAAATGTCACATACTATATTATTGCACGAACCATTCGTTGATAATAAATAACGAAATTGATAACGCTATCGTTGATAAACCTATAATTGATTCTTTGAAATATTTTTTATTCCACTTAAGTAGATAAGAGGTGCTTTCAAAGGGTGCTAACTCTTTGTTTTAAACAGAACCTAGTTCGCGTAGCGTTAAAATTTTCTTCGTAAAAACTTACAGTTTGTAAGAAGTATGCACAAAAATCAATTCATAAATTTCCTATAAAAAAATCTGGAAACAGTCAAAACTGTTTGCTGCATTTATGTTAATCAACTAGGCACGGACAATTTAATAGAGTCGACAGTTTGCATCAGAAAGGGCGTCGAAGTCGAGTTTTTATGCGATTTTAAAATTATACTTAAAAATCGTATGAATTATTCCGCAAACATAATCAGCCTGTGCATTGTGACACTTGCTTTCCATTTCAGTTGTTACGTGGCTGGTGACAAGTAAAAGGTTTCGAAAGATAACATCGAAGAGATTTGTATAACAAAGATGTAAAGCTGCTTACTTTCCTGTAATATCTTGAAAAACCAACACAGTTGTCTCATCGCGATTATTTTCCTTCACAATATTATCCGGACGGAAATTTAGGTAAATAAGGAAATTTCAATGACCGATTTTTGATATCAGTTTCCGCCTTCTTTATGCTTCTGTACTGCGCCTGAATTCTTCATCTGCTTACTGACTACTACTGATTACATTTATTGCTCGAAATGTTCCTACTTAAGTACAACTATTGATCTCTCAACTAGTAACGATGTTAGAAAGAAGGCGGGTCAACGCGGTGTATGGGGTGCGGTGACTCCGTTCGATGCAGTGCAGGGTGCGGTTGACGGTGACGCACTCTGTGCGGGGTGCGGAGCGCGGAATGGAGTGAGGAAGCGGTGATAATACTAGACATAACTCGTTGATGACTTTACCAATTTCACCATCTAGTCAGCCGTGACCATGGGTTGTTCGAAAAAATATTAGATTAGATTTAGATCCAAAAAAAATACTTTCTCTTCCAATAAGTGCTTTTTCTTTTGATAAAATTGTAAAATTATTGTTTACAATCCCACATAGAGTTTTTTCTTTTGTTTTTTCAAAAGATTTAGAGAGGCTCATCAAAGACAATAGAGAAGAAACCGCATGAGAAAGACACAACAATGTTTTAGAAGCGTTATGGAAGGGAAGACCGAAAGAAGGTTCTTGATGTTCCCCTGTCTTAGGGGAAGACCTAGACCAAGTTACTTAGATCAGATAACGGGAAAATTAAGAGTAGTAATAAAAGCTCCAAAAACTAAATTATAAATAAGTTTATTCAAATTGTGAATAGATATTTGCATTGTTTACCAAGCTACCGCAAACTTTGCATATAAAAATACGGAAATAACCAATGAAATACTGAAAATTCGAAATATCTTGCTGCCATACTCCACTAACTATATTAAGTATATACCGAAAACTATTATTTTGACCCCGTTTTGCCGTAAATCACCTATCATCAAACTTCTAATTTAAAAGCTATATTATGCTGTTGTAAACGTGTTGTAAGTACCTACTAACACCATATGGACTTCTAACTGTCTGAAATAAGTTGTTTCGTTCCGTTTCGCATGCATATCATAAACTTTGGTACTTGTCGAACTATTAACACAATAATAATATAACCGCGTGTAATCTGCGCGCATCCAGTTATATGACCAGAAATAGAGATGAAATGCCATTTAGATTAAATCACATATTTTTATATTTAATTACCGATGAAATGTGATTCCGTTTGTTTTGTAATTAGATGTTTTGCTGTTTTTCCCACACCATCGAATAGAACAGCCCCTAGAGATATTATCTTTGTTACAATAAATATAGAATATTTTTGGAATATACGGAGACGTACACACAGGTCAATTGTTGGCGCTGTTTTTTTTTTTCAGTTTTCTAATTTGTGTTTTCAACGCAAACGCGAGTTGATATTTAAAAGTGATATAAAGCCCATTTGCCTGATGAGTTGATGACTCGATGTCTGCGCGTATACACGCGCAGCAGACGCGCTGTAGTGAATCGATTCAAATGTATGCAAACATCGCGTTGCAAGCAAGTAGCTTATATAGACCTGCATGTAGTTGCTTCATTTCAAAAATTAACTAAAATTAAAACTATCTATTATCAAAATGCGCGATACATACATAAAATACGCCGCGTGCAAAGGCTCTAAAACTGAACTTCGACAGTATATTACATCGATGTGATTTTACTCGGCCACTACTAGCGCATCGAAACCCGGACCAATTTTAAAAACTTTTTTCAAAAGTTTTTTCGAGCTTTTCGATCTTTTTGTTATATTAAAAAAAAATAAACTGTGTTCCTATACTGATTATCTACAATGGAACAAAGGATGAGAAGAGGAAGTGTTATCATAAATGAAACAGGGCTTTGCAAATTACAAGACATTTTATAAAGTCTGAAAGAAATCTTTTTCCTCAGTATATCTTCGTATTAATCTAGTAATGTAGCCTTATTTTAATCACAAACTTCCAGAGATCAGTTTTAACATTAATTATATCATTTTGGTATAAAAGCTAATAATGTCTTCAAAAAACATATTTTTAGTATCACAAATCGCGCGGGCGGAGCGACAAAACAAAATGGCGCGAGAGATCACGTTCCATTTTACGTATTGCTTGTTTTCTTGGTTGTTTAATAGGGAAGAAACGTAGCAACTACGCTTCTTTACACGTAATTATTTATCTAAGCGTGTTTTTATTACATTTATTATTGTATTCGATGTGGTTTATACATATTAAATAACAAAAAAAATTAAGTAAAATACTCGAAAAACTCGGGTTTTCAAAATCAAATCCGGGTTCCTTTGTAACCATCAGAAGCGGGAAAGCTCGGGCTCGATGCCCTGGACACTACACGCTACTTCGACAACACAAACGTGATGTTTCTTGTAAAATCTTTGTACTCCGATCAGAATGATCATCATTACAAACCCATGTTTAGCTTAATTTAATTTCGTTTATTTGTCTCAACATTACAAATTACGTACAAATACAGTTACAAGTCATTTTATACTACTCTTCGAAAAGTGAGCGTCAGTTTACAAAATATTGAAGAAATAATTATATAATATTGAGTCATAAGTACACAATAATGTGTAAATAAAAAAAAAACAAAATCAACATACGTAATTGATTAAACTAATAAATAATTGAATTAAGCTAACAATGTCAAGTGTATACAGGAAAATGACAATATGGATTCTTAATATGGATCATGAACACACGATTAATGAAATATTTAGAAAAATATAACATTCTGTCTCCACAGCAATTTGGTTTCAGAGCTAGTAAATCAACAGACGGTGCTGTTCATGAGCTAGTTAAATTTATCGTTCGCGGTTTGGACGATAAGAAGAGATGTCTTTCCATCTTCTTGGACCTGGCTAAGGCTTTTGACACGGTCTCGATCCCACTTTTACTCAAAAAGCTTGAGGGCGTCGGGGTAAGAGGAGTCGCACTTAAATTATTTCAATCATATCTTGCCAATGGTACACACAAATTAAAATTGGAAACTTCACCAGTGACGAACTCTCATTATCGTATGGGGTGCCCCAAGGAAGTATCCTAGGGCCATCTCTGTTTCTGGTGTTTATAAATGATTTGTGCCAAACTAAGTTAGCAAATGGGATGGTGATATTCTTTGCTGACGACACAACACTTTCGTTCCAAGCTGACTCTTGACAGGTTTTTCAATGTGCTCAAATAGGGCTCAACTCTATCCTAGGTTGGTTAAACTGTAACCTTTTAACTTTAAACGCACAAAAAACCATATATATAATGTATTCGGAATGCGCTCTAATTCGCTGCCTACTATTGGTCACACACTCATTGCTCATGACTCTCCTGATAGTTGTAATCGTGGTGGATGCCGGTGCCCCGCCCTGCAATCCGTCCAAGAGTTCAAATATTTGGGTATAAAAATTGACCAACATATTAATTTTAAAAATCATATTAATCTTCTCTCTAACCGTGTTCGAAAGTTAATAGTAATTTTCAAAACTTTACGTCATATAGCCGATTTTGATGTTCTTAGGATGGTATACTTTGCTACGTGTCAAACATTTTTTACATACAATTTCATCCTGGGGTGGTGTAGCAAAGACGACTCTTATGAAAGTGGAAGTGGCTCAACGAGCGGTTTTGAAAGTGGCGTCATTCCGACCATTCCTTTTTCCGACTCGAGAACTTTTCCGAGATCGGCAAGTTGTATCCGTACGCCAACTTTTTGTTCTGTACACCATCCTGAGGGTACATTTGCAGACATCTTACGATCGATCTCGGATAGTTAATTTTCGACGCCATGATCGTGTGTGCCGTTTTTCGGCGTGGTCTACATCCTTTGCCCATCACTTCTTCGGCTTCCTCGGGCCCTTCTTATATATCGGATGTAATGGTGATTTACATACATATTTATCCTCTAAACAAGTTTGAATGTAAGAATGTGGTCACTAAAAGGCTATTGACTTTGTCATATGAGGAAACCGAAAACCTCCTTCATTTATTTATTTATTTATTTATTTATTTATTTATAGGAAAACCAACAGCTACAGACACAGAATAACAATTTAAATAGTAATAGAAAGCCAATTACAGGTTCCCACTAATAAAGACATAATAAATATATAAGCACTAATTAATACGGCAAAAACACTACTTAAATAATAAAATATAAATACTACCGAAGAATTAACACAACAATTAATAAATATTAATATAATTACTATTTGACTCAAGCCACCACTTAACTGCTAAAATACTAATAAAAACTAACTGTCAAAAAACAACCCATTAATTATTCGCTTCACCGATGCAACGCTAGTGTTAAAAAGATCGAGATCAACCCGTTTCGACATATTATTAAAGTTATTACCTGCTCGCAGGAAATATGCATTCTGCCGAAAGTTTGAGGAAGCGGGAGGGACGCATATAAGGGCCGCAACTCTAAGAGACTTCACAGGGGCTCTAAGGGCTACTCGAGACAGAAGTTCCGGACAGTCAACGGAGCCAGAAGCAATCTTATGCAGAAACACAAGGTCCGCCATCTGGCGACGCATCTCCAGTGGCAGAAGATGATGCTTCCTGCAAAAGTCAATGTAGCGACTTGACTCATATCGTTCCTTGGTTCGAAAACATAAATATTTCAGAAACTTCTTTTGAATATTTTCAATACGTGATATGTATGTCACATATTGAGGGTTCCAGACCTGCGATGAATATTCCAGATGACTTCGAACCAGTGAACAATATAAAATTTTTAGTGACTTTGCTTGTCTGAAGTCACCAGAGTTGCGCATTACAAACCCAAGAGCCTTGGACGCTTTTGAAATAATGTTGTTAACATGGGAATCGAATATCAATTTGCCGTCATGAATTACACCAAGATCTCGTATGAACTTGTCACGTTTCAGTACAGAGGTTTTTAATACATAGTCAAATTGCACTAAATTCCGTTTGCGACTATAAGTTACAACGCTGCACTTGGATGGATTAAGGTCCAGTTGATTCTCAATGCAATATGCATCAAGCCTCATAAGGTCCTCCTGCAACTTAAACGCGTCAGCTAATGAAGAAATCGGTGCAATAATCTTCATATCGTCAGCAAAGCATAGCAGTTGAGAAAACTCAAAACACTGCTCAATATCATTCACAAAAACAGCAAAAAGGAGAGGACCGAGCAGAGAACCCTGGGGGACCCCACTAGGGACCGTAAGCCACCCAGAAATGTAATTTTTTACCACTACAGCCTGCGACCGATTATTAATGTACGAGGACAACCATCTCAACAAATCTCCGCTGACGCCGACCCTCTGCAACTTACGCACAAGTAAATCGGGCTGAATCCGATCAAAAGCCTTGCTGTAGTCCGTATAAACGACATCGACCTGGCAACCACTGTCCATATGAGAAGTGAGAAGTTCATTAAGGATTACCAGGTTAGACACAACGGAGCGACCCTTCATGAAACCATGCTGAGTGACACTAAGGGAATGTTTGAGTGCTGAGTAAAGCTGATCGTATATTATTCTCTCGAGAACTTTTGAGACAATGCAAAGCTTTGAAATTGGTCGATAATTTGCAATGTCAGATCTAGACCCTTTCTTGTAAACTGGTGTGACGTAGGCACGTTTCCACACTTCCGGTACCGTGTGCTCAACCAATGATCTATTAAAAAGAATAGTTAAAGGGACTGCTATAGTTTTTGAACATCGAATGAGGAATTGAGCAGGAAGGAGATCAGGACCAGCCGACTTTGAAGGGTCTAGTTTCGAGAGAAGTTGGGAAACACTGTCAACATCAATTACAATTCCACTGATGTCAGTAACTGTAGGAATAAATGCATCTGCACAAGAGCTTTTTTGTGACACAGGGCTTTTTAAAAAGTTGGAATGAAAGTAATTAGAAAATGCATTACAAATGGTATCTCCTGTATTGAGAATTGAGTCACCGAGTTTCAAACTACTAGGAATGTCATTAGTACCCAATTTTGATTTAATAAATGACCAAAAGGCTTTCGGGTTTTCCCTTAATGAAATCTCAACCGAGTTAATATAGTCACGGTAGCTTTGCTTTTCCAATGTTTTACAACGATCCCTCAAGACTTTAAAAGATTGCTCATCAGCACGGTTTCCGTAAGTTTTAAACTTTCTCAAGTACTTATACTTTTCCTTGAGAGCTTTTTTTAATGCTGGAGAGAACCATATTGGAAAACGTCCTTTAGTAACCCTCTTACGGGGTATAAACTTATCCCTTAACGAAGAGAAAATGGCATAAAAATTTTCGATAGCTGCCTCCAGAGGTTTGGACATTAATGCGGACTGCCAGTCCACCTGAGAAAGCTCTGAGTTAATTTTGTCATAATTACCTTTATTAAAAAGATATTTAAGGTACGGTGCACCAGTCAAAGGAACATAGTCAGCAAACTGCAGGTCAATAGTCAACGCACCATGATGCAGGTCAATCGGTACGAGTGGGTCTGCACTACAGTCAGTGACCCTAATGTCATCATTTGATAATATGAGGTCAAGAGTCCTGCCATAGAGGTTCTGAACGTTGTTAAATTGCAGAAACCCGAGGGTATTCAAATCATCCACCAATAAATTTTCATCGTCAGTGGTAAAGTTTGTTGGTTCAAGAGAAAGATTACCGACCGAACCGGGAGTCCACGTTATGTTGCTTAAATTAAAGTCACCCGCAATGAGGTACTTCTCAGATGGAGAACACATAACTATTTTACTTAAATTATTTAAAAAATTTGATAGTTGCTGTGAAAAAGTGAAGCCTTGTCCCTCCTTACATAAATAAATTGCACAAATATGAAGGTTGATATGATGCTTAGTGATGGGCCGTTTAAGCAACAACGTCAGCCACAGATCCTCAGCACTCGAGTGAAATGAAGGTTGCGGTATGATGGTGAGATCACGGCGCACCGCTATCAATACACCACCCCCATAAATCTGGCCTGTTACTGCATAGTTGCGGTCACGGCGCCAAACAACGTAGCGACCATCAAAAAGTTCCTCATTTTTAATGCTATCCAATAGCCACGTCTCCGTAATAATAATAATGTCATAGTCACAAGTACATAAATTACGAAAAAACACTGTCGTTTTAGTGCGCAGACCTCGTGCGTTCTGATAGTATATTTTATACTTATCGTTCCCTAAGTTAGCCATTTATGAATTCAATAAATAATAATTTTAGCATAGCTAGATAATTATAATGGTAATACTCGACAAACAAATGAAAATAAACTTCGTAAAACAAGGCACAAGCTATATGCATTACAAAGACGACACCATAAAATGTCTTTAGCAAGCAAATGAAAAATACTGCTATTAGAGGTTCAACAAATAACAATAATATTACACTAAGTGGACAATTAAAATAGATAAATGAACCGACAGAATTTAATTTTACTCCCACCCACAAATCATCAAAACAGAAACAACATACTTGATAGCAAATCCGACAAACAAAGTATTGAAGGCCATAAGTCGACAAGTCATTAGCAAATGAATAGAAAAAATGCGAGAACACAAAGCGCTCGGATCGGTCAAACTGGTTTTGGGTCGTTAGGTAGTACGATCCGGAACAAAAGCGAAGCATCGGCAAAACAGGCAAAACAGGTGTTTCAAACCTTTTATACTCATTAAGCAATAATATGGTAATAATATGTGTTACAAAAATAATAGATAATGTAGTGGCGAATGTAAGTAATGTACAAAATAAAACAAAAAATGACGCGCAAAAAAAGCAGTGCAAAAATAAGTCACTATTGAAATCAGCAAAGCTGAGTTGGCAATAGATTAAACCATCCTGTTTAAATCACTTTCACTAGAGATGATGAGCACACCGGAACTGTCATTCTTGCGCACATGAATCTTGCAATACTTGACCCAAACATAGCTGAAACCCTTATCCTTCGCAACTGATTTGGTCTTAGAAAGTAGGTTTTTGTACTCGGGTGTAAGGTGGTCGTTGACGAAGACACGCTGAGAGCTACCTGAGAAGCCGACATCATCTGCAGTTAGATTTTTCTTCACGCGGGCTGCTGCAATAAATTCTTCCTTTATGTACCGGTTTGTAAAGTTTATCACTATAGACTTTTCCTTCGTGTTATGAACAGGTACTCTAGCAATATAGTTGATTTGCGATTTGGGAAAGCTGTAACCCACCGCCTTGGTCAATGCCTCAGCAACGGAAAAAAGGTTCTCACCAGACTTGATTGGTATACCCTTGACTTCAATGTTATTAAGCCGTGACCATTGATCTTTGGCTGCCAACTCCCTCTTAAGGACAGCGATTTCATTAACAGTCGAATTAAGGGCTGCTTGTTGGTTAGTGATGTCAGACAATTTGTTTTCCAAGTCTGAAATTCGCACCGTTTGCTCATCCAACTTGGCACTGTTAAATTCGCAGGAGGCCTTTAGATCGGTCAGCTCCTTCTTAATGCATTTAACGTCTTCAATTAGGGTCGGGAGACTGGCGAGTTGCCGCTTTACATCCCGTAACTCACCAAGAATCGTTTCCAGAACAGCTGAATCTCCTTCAGGTATCGGCGATGATTTAGAAAGCTTACACTGAGGACACTTCCACGCTAATCTACTACTATTCATGTTCCATTATAGTTAATTCCCACACACACAAACACACACTCTCACTCACACACACACAAACACACACTCTCTCTCTCACACACACACACACACACACACACACACACACACACACACACACACACACACACAAACAAAATACTTGCCCTCTAGTCTTAAATTTTATTTATATTTATAATTTTTTGATTTGTATAAACTAAATTTTGGATTAACTTTCTCTCATAGCAATCATTCGTGACGCAGTTAATGTTTTATTGATACTTTATCCGTAGGCGGAGGCCTGGAGACCTATAGCACAGAGTATCCTAGTTTAGGCTCCAGCCTTCACAGACAACAAATGTTTTATTACATAAGAATGTTTAATTATGGTTGAAATTGTGTGTGAAGGAAATAAATTTATTATTATTATTATTATTAATAATAATAATAACTAATAAATGTATAGGTATTACAGTATTATAATACGGTGAATGTCAAATTCTTTAATAAATATAATAATTTAATTATTTATTAAGTTCTTTGAGTGTACTCTGTTACTGAGTAAAGGGAGTTTTCCAATAAAAGGTTCTCCAGTCTGCACCTGAAGGTCTACTCTGAAAATATACAACCGCAGATGCGTACGAAATCAAAACGATCCGTGACCAGTCCGCTGTTCGTTAGACACAACGCTTTCATTTTGGGCTTTGCTTCCCATAGACAATAACGGACGGATAAC
>NW_020655830.1:0-12359 GCF_003589595.1 Hyposmocoma kahamanoa | reverse complement strand
TTTTTTTTTTTAAATTTGAAACATTTGAATATCGACTTTCAATTGTTTTTGTTATTCAATTTAGACAAGAAACATGGATACTGCGAAAATTCGAGTGATTTTTGAATACGAGTTCCGACGCGGAACTAACGCGGCAGAAACAGCCCGCAATATCAATGCTGCGTTTGGAGAGGGGTCTACTAATGAACGCACCGTGCGATTTTGGTTTAAACGCTTTCGTGATGGAAGTTTCGACTTAAAGAACGAGTCACGAGGAAGACCGCCCACACAGGTGAATAACGATGAATTAAGAGAGATAGTGGAAGCCGATCCTAGTCAAACTACCCAGGAATTAGCGGCATGGTTTAACGTTACCTTACCTACAATATTGACTCACTTGCGTCAAATCAATAAAATAAAAAAATACGAAAAATGGGTGCCTCATGATTTGACTGATCTGCAGAAAGAAACGCGTGTTGAAACTTGTGTTGCCTTGTTGAACCGGTACAGAAATGAAGGAATATTGGATCGAATTGTAACATGTGATGAAAAGTGGATTCTTTATGATAACCGGAAAAGAAAAATGCAATGGCTGACCCCAGGTCAAATGCCACAACAGTGTCCTAAAGCAAAACTTACCAATAAAAAGGTAATGGTAACTGTTTGGTGGTCTCAGCATGGTGTTATTCACTATAGTTTTCTCCGATCTGGTCAAGCAATAACGGCAGATGTCTATTGTCCCGAACTCCGAACCATGTTGACAAAACTAGCAGTAAAACAGCCCCGACTCATGAATCGATCTTCACCATTATTGCTCCACGACAACGCGAGACCTCACACAGCACGAGAAACCATTTTGACCCTTCAGGAACTGCAGTTAGAAACCATTCGTCATCCTCCGTATTCACCAGACCTTGCTCCAACGGACTACCATTTTTTTCGTGATTTGGACAATTATCTACGTGACAAGAAGTTTTCTTCCCAGGAGGCAGTACAAAATGCTTTCACACAGTTTGTGCAGTCTAGATCGTCGGAGTTCTATCGCAAAAGCATTAATAACCTTCCCATTAGATGGCAGCAATGTATAGATAATAATGGCAACTATTTTGATTAAATAAATTTGTTAAAAATTTAAAAAATAAACAATTTAGATTTTCACTACAAATCGGCAATTTCATACTTTAACCCCTATTATTTGAAACTGTAACTGACAGTATAGGGACCCTGAACCAATCTGGAAAAGTTCCTTTCTCAAATTGGTCCAGGCAGGAATCGAAACTCTTTTTTTATAATTACTAAACAAAGACCGAACACTTAGAAAAATCCGATTGCATTCGAACCAACGTCTCCCAGAAAACCGTGTCAGACGCTATGCCACTAAGCAACGGAACAAACCACCGGACCTAACAAATTTTTCCATGCGTTTGTTGCAAATCTTTGTTTTGGTTTTTAAAGACTTTTTGCCGTAGTGTAAGACTTCAATAAAAACTTTTTTTGAATTTATTTAATCGTTGTACAGGAAAATCATTAATAAAAAATCAAAGAAAAATAAATATAAACAAATGATTCTGCTTATTTTTAAAAGAAAATTTCTTCCTGCAGACCTAAACACAAGACACAATAGCTAAACTACAGTGTTTACGTGTAAAATAACACCACAATTATATAAAACAAAACCAATGTCAAGACATTAAATTACTATAAACTATTTATATACATAGATAAATACATATTTCATAATATAATACCCATCAAATGGATGGATAAGTTGATAAATAATTCTCACTAACTCTCATTTTGAAAATTGCTAGCTATTTACTGTCGTGAACAGTTATAGCAAGTACGTTCCAAAGTCTGACCGCATGTAAAGTGAAGGAGTGAGAATAGAAATCGAAATTGAATTTATGTGGTACTAAACAAAAAGAAAACTACTTAAACTACTTACTCAAATACTTGGAGGCTTCAGCCAAATGCGGCTGCTTTTGACACCACTCTTCAACGGTATCCAGACATTCTATAATACTCTTCTCGTCTTCCAAACCGTAGAACGCTCTGGCTTTGTTCACGTCTTCTTTTGTCACCTTTATCAGGGGATGCGGAATGATTGCGTCCATTGTTTATGCTGGAATAATGAAATTAATACAAATTTTTGTTCTCTTTAACTTTAAAAAAAAATTAATGCGCATTTGACCTCCTTTCATCTGATGAAATGTAACGGTGAGATCGATGATGACATCTAATAATCCTATTTGATGATGCGTTCAGGAAATAAGCTCTTATCTGTCCAAAAATCGAGTTACAACTGGTTCCCAATTAAAACTCCTAGCACCACAACACTTTAGATTTTAGGTTAAATGTATAAAAAAATATAAATTTTCACGGACAGCCATTAAATTTTAACTTATTACTTAAGGTAGGTTATTACTTAGTGTCCACTCCGCATATTTGCAGCAAGCGAACAGCTAGCTAGCTACAGACGAAGACTGAAAATCAGCAATGCTGAGTCTTTAACCTTTTTGTCCTCATCACTCAATTGTTTTTTTCTATTCGTTTTTTAAGTATTGTGTTACATATGTTTTGTGGAGAAATAAATGCCTTTTTATTTTTTATTTATTTATTTAAATCTGCAGGCAGGGAATTTTACTCCATAGTCTTTCGCCATATAAATGTGAAAGCGGAACGCTTCGTGTGAATCCTTGGAATACCCACAACATACGGGTGAAACCCTAGCCTACATCTAATTCCCCGATAATGGTAAGAGGATTAAATAATTATTTTTGAAATTCCAGTTAACGCCCAGTAACGACGAGGTAGACCAAGAAGTAGATGGCGGTGTGATTTGAACAGACAGGACTGGCCTGACTAATTAGATCGCGTCAAACCGAGAGCTGTGGAGGTCGAGAGTAAAAGATAATTTTTTTTTCATCGTGTTACGTTCGTCTTATGGATATTTTTAATATTGATCCAAGTCCCTGTGTTTTTCATCATTTTAAATTTGTAAAGCAGCATTGAGAAAAAATCTAAATGGTCATCTTTTATAGTGATTGCTCCTTTTCCTCTGAGACATAAAATAAATTACATCAATTATAATCTGTTGAGAGCTGCGCAAAACATGTTTGATTTGTATAAATTTATGATACTTATTTTTTATGATCCGTTTTACTAAAATACTTTTTTTATTTTAATTTACTAAAATATTTTTATACTAATATTATAATATTAATTATAATATAATTTGACCAGAAACCATGTTCGGAAATGCAAGTAAATTCGCTTCCGCTATTTCGTATACTAACTTTTTTTTTTTTTTTTTTTTATTTATTACCATTTAAAAACAAAACAGTTAACAAAATAGGAATTAGTCACATTTTAAACCACTAAGGTTTGTGTTAATGCAATCTAACTTAAATAACAATATCGGTACATTAATTACTTGCTAACGAATTACATGTTTGGGGTAACTTAACCTAACCTATTGAATGGAGGGCGCAACCAAGACTTGACTTATATGAAAAAGAAAGATCAAATATTATTTTTGAATACCAAATATTAATTTATTATGCTTAAACATAATGACAGTGTTACCTTGAATGCAGTTCATCTATAATTTATCCGTAAATCAACTAATATAGACGGAACAATTAATGCATGTATATATCAAACGTAAAAAAATATTGTTTGTTTAAAAAAGTGCACATTTTCAATAGATCAATTGTATCTTAGAAGATCAAATAATACTATCCCTTCTTTTTAAATGCTTGCAATAGATAATTGTTATCCGAGTACGCAGGAGTTGCAACCTTAAGTAAAAGTTTTTTATTCACTATAGTTTTGTATCTCATGAATGACAAATTTTGAATGTCAACCGGAATATTATTATAGAAGCGTACCACTATACATTGCTCCTTAAATGAATTTGTGACTTTGAAAACGGCCGTCAAGAACAGCCACTTCATTTTTATTCGTCATAGTAATGTTGTGTCCCATTACTTTTCTTAAAAAATTACTATTCTTCTTAACATAAATTCCATTTTCATAAATATATAATGCCACCAAGTAAGTTCCTGGTTATTATTTAAAAAATATACGTTGGAAGCGAAGGAATATCATAAAGTCATTATTCTGTCTTGTTGATTATGTTTAACGTCCAGTGAGACATGTCACACTTCTACACAGTACTTGTTTACTGAGAAAAACATGCAATTTTAGTCCTTAAACGTTCTAGGAATTATTGAATAAAATTTCCTAAATTTTTCAAAGTAAACGCAATGTAAGACTGAGTATTGTGTAAACAATGGGAACTTTGCGTTAAATAACATTATGACACATCCTGTACTTACTAGGTCTATGTGAATAGGAAGGAGGATAATATATAATACCGAGTTCATTGGGTATTAGAGTGCTAAAAGACGCATGCTCCCAAGAAAATACTTTTTTTTGCTAAGATAGAACAGAGGTGCTTATGTTCTTAGTTAAATTTAAATTTAGTAGTTTTACTTTCTAGTAAAGTTTTTGTCTTTTTTACCTTACCTGTATATTATCAAAATAAAAATATAATTTAGTAACTTTATCTCTTTCTGTTTCAGCTTTTTTCTGATGGACTTCGACTAAGGAGTGACAAAACTTTATTATTTATTTATTTGCAAACTTTACAGCTCTTAAATTTGGTTTACAATTCTGAATAATCTACTTACATAGCTAATTACATAGTTTATCAGATTACAATAATTTTTTTTACGTTATATAAAAACTAATTCGATGCCAGAACGAAGCGACTTAAAATATAATTTATCAAAGAACAACTTAACAAATTGAAATACATATTGATAACATATTGAATTACATTGTATTAATAGATTTAGACATAAATTTTTTAATTACTATATTTTTTTCAAAGAAGCGTCTTACAATTATAAACAAATGGACTATGGCAGAGTATGCGGATTTTGTGTATCTACTTGTGTGAAGGTGTATATGTGTGAATGTGTGTGTGTGTGTTTTTGTGCTCTGTTTATATAACAATGATTACATTTTGAAGTAGAGGTGTTAAAGAATCAATAATAGAAGATATCTACGTTTTTAAATTTTCCCTCGTAATTACGCACAATTCTATACAAAACAGAGAATCTCGCGTAGTTTGAACGGGCTGAGCCCGTTTGCAAGGAGCGCATATATCTTGTACGAGTCTTATGAAATAATTAAGTTTTTTTTAGAATACCAACTGACAGGACGAGCAAGTCCTGGTTGGACTACTGCTACTGCACTCAATCATCCTAAGACAAAGTTGACAAGTCCTATGTTCATATAGTTTCACCACACCCTTTCTGTTTGTGTTCTGGTTCACGGAACAGGCTTTATACTCTTATTCTCCATCCGACATCTGTCCGAAACAATTACTGCCAAATAACAAGTTAAAAGACGCACGATGCAAATGAATCTTCATATTTAATATTATCTTTTCACTTGGTCGAAAGTTTACTTATTTGAAAGTGATTATTTCGGATGGATGTCTGACGGAAAACAATAGTGACCCCCTGATACAGATCGTATTCTTTACTCTATTAATACAGCTTTAAAGCTAAGTTGATAATTGCAAAGATTGATAATGTAACTGTATACTTCCTGCACGTACCTACATGCCGAATAGGCGCCTAGAGGTCGAGTTGCAGACACCAGCCCGTCGCACTATACCACTACACTATATCATACCAACTGTATACAAGCACCAATACTAATGAGAAATTTAATACGAAAGTTTTTTCATTAGATTCTAAAACCTGTTTTTGTTTGCAATTCATACCCAGTATAAAGAGCACGTTAAGATTAACAATCCCTATCGCTTCCGACAAAAACCATTCAAATTCCAAAATGTGCAGCTTGAAGTGCTTGTGCCTTTACAAACGTGTCTTAGTATATATAGAAGGTAGTTTCTTCCATGTACTCAGTTCCATGTAGAACAATTGTAACCTTAACATGTCATAATTATTCCCATTAATTCCGTGTAATATCGTTAACCTCTGTTTTCATCTTAATTGACATAAGTGCGTAGTTACTTCTTTTTTACGTAGCGTTGGTACTTCTTTTGTAACCGACTTCAAAAAAGGAGGAAGTCCGTAATTCGACTGTATGTTCTTTTTTTTGTAAGTATGTTACGCGATAACTCCTATATTTGTGAACCGATTTTGATGATTCTTCTTTTGTTGGAAATAGGGTACCTCCATAGTAGTCTCATTTAATTTTGAAGAAAATCATCCACCTTTAAGGGTGGCTGTTCATGCAAGAAGGTTCATTTTTATAAATAGCGCCTAAATTTTATTATAAGGAGCAATTATTTTAATGGTTGATTTTGCTTTTCTTCAATTCAAGTAGTTTTTCTCTCTCAATATACTTTGAGCAGTGAGAACTGATTTTTATTATCTCCTGTGTCAAGTTCCGTATAGTGGCGAACTAGGTGATGTATCCGGGTTTGCGCACTTTCCGGTAACCGATTTCAATAAAACTTGGCAAATAGATGTAATTCCACGTACTTTTGAGGTCAGTTTTTGTAGTAGGTACTCTAT
Source organism: Hyposmocoma kahamanoa (assembly GCF_003589595.1). Classification (NCBI taxonomy): domain Eukaryota; kingdom Metazoa; phylum Arthropoda; class Insecta; order Lepidoptera; family Cosmopterigidae; genus Hyposmocoma; species Hyposmocoma kahamanoa. The sequence goes on along the minus strand of NW_020655830.1, from coordinate 5,820 downwards.
ACTGAGACTATTTAGCATTAGACAGTAGAGCTCTTTGTGAACGAGTTCGTCTAGGGAAGTACTGCCACCTTATCTGTTTCTGCCGCCAATAGCTAATGTCAGCATTACTGTGTTCCGATTTTGAAGAGTAAGGGTGCTGGTGAAATTACGCATGAGACTTTTCAAATTATGTGTCAAAGTGCTAGGCGCAGAGGCAGTGTCCTTCAGATTTCGTCACTGCAACTACTATGGTAGGCGTGTCGTTAAAAACCAGACACACAACTTGTTCATTCCGTTAAAAATAAAAAATCTTTGTAGAATTTTGTAAACATTCTCCATACTGATGTGGTATTTATCACCTTTATGAAATACCCTTCGAACTTGAAGTTTATTTGACGTAGTTTAGTTTGTTTTATAGTATATACTTAAGGATATAAGGTTAGTTGCAATATAGCGGACTTAACTACTTCTTGTTTACCTTGTACCTGTTTCCTATTATTATGTGTAACTATTGTAGTTTTACAGAGGTGAAGGAATTTTCTGTGTTTAGTATTATTTACTACACATATTACTATTTTTAACTGAATACCTATTTTTAATGTAAAATAAGTTAATAAGCAACAACGTACGCGTATAAATCGAGTCGTGACGCTGTTTTACTTAAGCCAGATTAAAAGCAATTAGAATGAAAAAAAAATATGTTGCAGCGATGAAAATTTTTGTAAGGTACTCGAGTGTTCAAAGAAAAAATTTTTTTAATTAATTCAAAGTTGTTAAGTGTGAATAGTTTGATATAAGAAAGTATTATTGGTCTTTTTGTTACAGCCTGCTTACGCATTTCTTTCGACATAGGTGTCTTCCAAGGTGAGATTGTAAGGCCAAAATTATATATAGTTTATCATACTCCACCGTTCCAGTTAACACACGCGATATCAAGATATTCAGATTTTAACGAGATCGGACCCAAAATCTTGTGCATGCAAGACACGTTTGCTACCACTTGGGCTATCGCTGCTTTGGCTATAGGCTTAATTTTTATTACCTTAAAAGTCGAATGGAACAGTACCTATAGCTAATTTATATACATATACTTTTAAATGGCATTTCTTCTCTTCTTGTACAACTTATGTCTTTGTTCTCATGCACCTTATAATGTCATCGTTTTTCTTTATTAAATAAATTATTATTATAGGTCAGTGTTGGGCGTCAATCAATTAAATTTCAATCAGAAAGTTTTAGGGGGTTGATTAGGGGGTAGATCAGGGGTGGGTTAGGGGATGGTTTGGGGTTGGGTTAGGGGGTGGGTTAAGAAGTGAGTTTGGGGTGGGTTAGGGGGTAGGTTGGGGGTTGGGTTAGGGATGAGCTAGGGGTTTCGTCGTGGTGAATGTTCACTGATCCCACGGCGCCGACTCAACCGGCGAGAGGGAAACCCGGGGTTTTAGTGGGGTAGGCCTCCAGTCTGGAGAGGAGAGTCCCCACATAACCCCTGAGCCTGCCTGGGCTCAGGGTATCCATAAAGATTTCCCCCCCGTCAAAAAAAAAAGAGGTGAGCTAGGGGTTGCGCGGGCACGACGTAGATGGTGGGGGGAGCCTCCATTGCTGTTAAGAGTACCATGAAGTACCTCGGACTGGTCCTTGACAGTCGATGGAGGTTCGAAGAGCATTTCCGGCTCCTAGCTCTAAAGCTGGTGGGTACAGCTTCCGCCCTGAGTCGCCTTTTGCCGAATATGGGGGAGCCGAGTGCCAACTGTCGACACCTGTATACGGGGGTGGTGCGTTCGATGGCCCTGTATGGAGCGCCCATATGGGCAAATAGCCTCACCGCTCAAGGCAAGACCCTGCTGCGGAGACCGCAGCGAGTCATAACGGTCAGGGTGTCGAGAGCATATCGCATCACCTCTTACGAGGCGGCATGCGTCATGGCAGGTACCCCACCATGGGATCTGGACGCAGAGGGGCTGTCAGCTTTCTATTGGCGGTCGGCAGAGCTGAGGTCCGAAGGGGAGGAGCCACTTCTGGAGCACATTAATCGATGGCGGATAAACATCCGACAGGCCGTGTTCCGGAAGTGGCAAGAGAAGCTGTGGGAGCCGAGATCTGGCCACTGGACCATCGGAGCGATTCGACCAGTCCTGGCAGAATGGGCGGATCGATCCTGGGGAGGCATCTCCTATCACCTTGCGCAGATTCTGACGGGTCACGGTTGCTTCGGCAAATACCTGTGCAGGGTGGGACGAGAACCGACGACCGTATGCCATCAGTGTGGCTGCGCTGTGGCTGGAATACACGACCCAGCACACACTGCAGGCATGTCCGGCGTTCGATGAGCAGCGGTCAACCCTGACCGCAGTGGTGGGGCACGTCCCATGCGGAGTGTGGGAATACCCGGGGGTTTTTAGTGAGTTGGAGTCTCACATAACCGCCGCGCCTCTCCGTGACGCGGTGGTATCAATGACGGATTTTCCCCCGGAAAGAAAAAAAAAAGGGGGTGAGCTAGGGGTTGGGTTAAGGGGGTGGGTTAGGTGTGGGTTAGGTGGGTTAGGGGGTGGGTGAGCGGTTGAGTGAGTTAGGAGGTGAGTTAGGGGGTGGGTTAGGGGGTGAGTGAGTGGGTGAATGACCTAACCCCTCACCCCCTAACCCACCCCCAGCCCCCTTTGTCCTGTAAATTTATCATAATTGTCAGTTTTAATTGTTACATTGAAAAGATTGAAAATTGATTAATTGTTAATTGTAGATGTACGCGATTAACGATTCATCAATTGTTAACATAATTGTTGTTGCTGTTTCGCAATTGACAATTAATTAATTGTCAACCTTTAATTGCCAGAACAATCAAATTTTGCCCAACACTGTTTGATAGGTTACCTATCAGTATTTCGAAATGACATTTTCTAGAAATAACGTTTGGAAATTAACGTTCGAAATTTCATAACTTTGAAAGTAATTTTTAGAGGAAAATGTTTTTTTCTTTTTAACCTAACTTAACCTAATCTAACCGAACCTAATCGTGTCTTTGCGATAAACATTCAACATGTCCTGAAAGAACAACTGTTTCGTTATAATTCGGTTTTCGGTGAATGAAAATTCGAACAAACGTTATTGCGGACAAAAAAAAAATTAATTTGTGATAAGTTACCAATCTACCGCCTGTAGCAAAGGACTTGGCTTCGAATCCAGGCTTGCACTTCTGAGTATTCGAAATTTTCGAATTTACCATGAGTTATTCGGTGAAGGAAAACACCACGCAACAAAACCTGCACACAATGACATCTGCAAAGAAATTTAATAATGTGTGTGAAGTGCCCAATCCGAATTGTGCCCGCGTGGGAACTACAGCTAAAGCCATTGCGAGAGGTCTGTGCCCAGTGTGATTACAATATATAGGTTAATTATTATTATTTTTTATAATACCATGTTTTCTTTTCAATTTACTAAGAGTGGTGTCAAAAAGATCTCTCTTGATGGAATTAAGAAAACACACTTATTAAGCGCTTAGGAATAAATTTTAGTAATGTTTCGACAATGCCTCATTCCATTAGTTTTTTTATTTCCCACGCTTCTTCTTGTCCCTTAAGAGTTTGGATATTAAGTCTTGGGCTCTTTTTATTTATATGTAAGTAAACACTTAATATAGTAATCAAATTTCATTATTTCACCACCCTTTTACCACTTTTAACCACTACTTTAAGTTTACTTTGTTGGAGTTGCTAGCGATCGTGCAAAATATGGGTATTGGCAAATTTTAGGGGCGCTGTAAATTTTCTACATAAATACTTAACGCTGCTATTAGCTTTTCATGACAAATTTATGTTAAATTCAAATCAATTATTTCGGAATATTACATTACAATTTATGAAATGAATTAGCTAGCTAGGTGCAGTGCGGGCGACATACGTCCATCCAGCAACGCGTCTGAGCTATCACTGCCGACCTTTGTATGCGTAAAAGAGAAGAAACTACCAACCTTTTGCGCGCGTCTCAAAAAAATTGTTTGTTTCCAAAATTAGGTTCAAAATGGAAAAAATATAACAACCACGGTTTTCATTATTGAGTTAATACCTTATACGTCAAAATTTTATCAATTTTATTTGGTGTATTACGGATATACTTGCGTTGAAAGCATAGGATAAGAGGTAATTTTTAACCGACTTCAAAAAAGGAGGAGGTTCTCAATTCGACTGTATGTTTTTTTGTATGTATGTTACGCGTTAGCTCTGGTATTTGTGAACCGATTTTCATGATTATTTTTTTATTGGAATGAGGGTACCTCAATAGTGGTCCCAGTTCATTTTAAAGAAAATCATCCTCGAAGGGTGGCGAATCACGCATGAACATTCATTTTTATAAATAGCGTCTAAACTTTAATTAAGGAGCAATTATTTTAATGGTTGATTTTGCTATTCTCCAATTCAAGGCGTTTTTCTTTCTCAATATACTTTGAGTGGTGAGAACCGATTTTCATTTTATTGTCTCCTGTGTCCTGTATAGTGGCGAACTAGGGGAAGGGGAAGATATTTCAATAAAACTTGGCATATAGATGTAATTCCACGTACTTCTGAGGTCGGTTTTTTATAATTTTTTTTGTCTAGAAAATATTGTAAAATCGTGTTTTGGAAACAACAGCATTTTAGATAATGTGTTGAAGAATAATATACTTTTTTTTCTATCACAAGTGAAACAGGTTTTCCTAAAAACGCTTTAAAGTGAAGCGTAATCGACGGTATTCTGCGTCTATTCAAATTCAAATAAAATAAAATAAATTAAATACAAATGAAATTAAATCAAAAAGAACAATAAAATACAAACAAAACCTAGGCTCAATTAAATAATAATAATGTATCGTGCACTATGCTTTCTTATGTATAGGTTCATTCAGTGGGTTTAAATGGGACAGCACAATCTATTTTCCACTATGGCCAGAATGCTGTTGGAGCCTCCGAGCACACGTCGCCATATGGAAGTTACTCTTTTTCTAATGATGAAAGCCATCAGTGCACGCCTCTGTGAACATACCTGATGCGCTACAGTGCCGCGGCAGTCCCGTCAATATCCTAAACGCATTATTCTGAACACTCAAAGTGCTTAGGGTCACCTTACTATACTTCACCCAAAGGCTACACTTGTAGAAGGCGTGTAAAAATACTAATAAAAGTATATTTATCCGAAGCCACCTTTTTACTAGCTTCGTCTATATCAACGAGACTCGAAATGCACAAAAATAAAGAAGTAGCATGCATAACCCGCATAGTACAACATGTTTTCGAAGAAAAATAATATCTTTGCTCATAATAATAAGAAAAATAACAATCTTTCATAATAATTACTGTAATTTGCAAGGAAAAATTTACACGACATCACATAGGTCAAGCGTCACCTCTTCTTGACTTTTAATCTCCTCAGACTAGTGATGGATAAATACTAACAATATTTTTATAAATGACAATGAAATGAGTCATAAGGTGGTTTGTTTATAATTATTTCTTTGCACTTAATAATAAAATTCTTAAATTCAAACTTAATGAAAAAATGTGTTACACGATATATACAAATACCGATTTTGATGATTCTTTTTTGTTGGAAAGAGGTTTCCTCAGTATTGGTCCATTTAAATTTGCAGAAAATATTCCACCTATAAAGGTGGCAAACTAGCAGATGAAACCGGTTTCGCGCACTTTCCGGTAACCGATCTCAATCAAACTTGGCAAATAAATGTAATTTGTAACTTTTGAAGTCTTCGTCGTCGAGGTTTTTCTTTTATTAAAGTTACAATTATCGATAATGTGTATTTTTCAGAAACTCGTTTCAGCAATTTGTAAATTGAGTTAATTTCAAACAATTTGG